>NW_027481393.1:0-100659 GCF_050403205.1 Rhodotorula paludigena | reverse complement strand
CACGGGCTCACTGCACTGCTCACAGGGTGACAGGGCGGGGCGAGCACGCATACGAGCGAGTTACGCCGCAATCCGTCTACGGTACAACAGCGAGCCACACTGAACGGGCCCTTTTCCGGCGGGGCGGGCGGGGGGGGGGGGGGGGGGGGGGGGGGGGGGGGGGCCCCGGTTTTTTTTTTGGGGGGGGGTTGGGGTCCCGGGGCCCGGGGGCCGGGTTGGGTGTTTGGGGGGGGGGGGGGGGGGGTTTAACCTTTTTGGGGCCCCCCCCCCCCCCCTTCCGAGTTTTGAACATGTTGTTGTACTTCTCAAATGATGCACTGCACATGAGCTTCCTTCTGCTACTCCAAATGGAAGTGCAACAGACAGAGAGGTCTTGAAGGTCGCGAGAAGGAAGGCTCGCAAGGGTGACCAGCCGTCTCGTACTGCGCCGCCGCGGTGCTCCCTTGCCAGTATCAAGGACGTTGTGATATTGCAATCAGTACTCTGAACTTCTCGAGCTGCTTCGGGACGGCGCCTTCGCAGGCTGCCGCACTTCGCGCAGTGTGGCGTCGGTTCCTAGTGCTCGTCGCCGACCCCGAGGCCGTCGAGCGAGCTCGAAAGATGCCCGAGGTGTGATCGCCTGTGCTGTCGACTGACGCGGGAGCTCGCCCTTCTCGGCCGAACCGGAGAGCAAAGCAACGCTCGCACTTCCAGCTCCGCGCCGCCGCCGTCCGTACGGGATCTCCTTGTCGAGCGAGTTCGCAAGCTCCTTGTGCTTTTTGTCGGCGCCGGGATGTCCGCAGAAGGTGAAGCAGCAGCGGCCCGTCTTCTTGTTGATGCGCCGGATGAGGAGGAGGGCGCAGATGAGCGTGAGCGACTGGAAGAGGAGGACAACGCCAGCACCGCCGTAGATGACCTTCATGGAGAGCACGCGGCTGTATGAGTCGTTTGAGTACGCCGAGCAGGACAAGAGGGTCGGGACGAACCTTGTCAATCATGGAGAAGAAGCCATCGCAGTCCCCGCCCCAGAAAAGGGCCGGCAGAAAGTCGCACGCCTTGTGTAGGTCGTCCAGCACGGCGAGGATTGACTGTAGCGTCTTCACCGCCGCATACACGTTGATGGCGAACGAGACGGCGAGGTAGGCGGTGAAGCTGCAGGGGATCCGGCTCGAGGTCAGCTCGAGGTCCAGCCCGGCAGGGACCACCGACATTCAGAACGCCCTCAATGTGCTTTGGACAAGAACGCACATCCAGAGCAGCAGCTGGATTGCGAGAACGGCGCCCAAGATGCCAGATATCCCCAGTGCGATGTAGCCGAGGGCGCCGTAGAAAGCCCATTTGAGCTGTGTGATCCAGTTCTTGAGTGGCGTCTTCATGACCTGCACGCGAGAAGGTCAGCTCAATCACCAAGCAAAATGGGAAACGGCGCTCACTTGATAGACACTGTGCGAGAGTGAACATCAGCACAGGTGCCGGGTTCGCAAAGCGAGACTTGATGCGCACACGATATTCTCGAAAAGCGTCTTTAGCGGCGGAAAGACCCAGTAGCGCAGCACGTAGGCTAGCGCAAAGTAGACCTGTGGGAAGAGTGTTGGCGAACTCCAGCTTCTCGCTCGGCAGATGGCTCACCGCTGCCAGCACAAGGGCATCGAGAACGACCCAGCCCTTGATGGTGCACACCCATCCGAAGGCTAGCTTGCATGGCAAGCATGCAACGGTGAAAGGCGTAAGCTGCGACGGAAGCCGGTCAGCAACACGCGCAACTTCCGGCGAGTGGGCGGCGCACCATGCAATCAAGCAGCTGCGCCCCTGCAGCCCTCGTTCACACCTCAGAGCAGCAAGCCAGGACGACTGTGAAGCAAGAGAGGCCCGCAGAGAGCACAGCGAGCGTCCGTCCGTCTCGATGTACAGGAGAGCACGAGAGCGCTGCGGAAAGTCCACGGTCGCGGAAAATGTCCAAGTGACTACACGCGCCGTGTGCGGCTAGTTACAGCTCTGCTCGCGCAAGCAACAGGGTATTCGCGAGTCCTGGTGCCGGATTGGGCGCAGATGCACCTACACACGAGCAGTCGAGCGAGGCCAACCTGTGCGATGCACTTCGAGCGCGGCCCAAGGCATGCCTGTAGCAGACCCGCAAGAACAGCATCTGGACCGAGCCGGACTTGACAAGTAGGTAGACGCCTGAGGAGGATGTCGGAGGGAGGCCTTGGCGCACTTGCAACGACTGAGGAGGGGTCTCCCCTCGCCAATGACGCGACTCGCCGGCCTGTGAGGTCTGTCTGGCGTCTGCTCTGCACTACAGCAGCAGCTCGCGCTGGATACTGCTGGCAACCTCGCGCTGGCGAAAGTGGTCGCGACTCCGCTCTCCCAGCTTGGCTCGCAAGGCTCGGCCACGATGGCATTACGTGACTGGAGCAGGCGCCACTACGTCGAAACAGCTTGCTGTGGTATGTCCTGGCTCGGACTGCAGCTCCCAGCCGAAACTGCCAGCCCGATTCCTCGCAACGCTGACCACCGCAGGAGATGAGCTTCGCGGCCATCTTCCAAGCCTTCCCGGCTGCAGGTGTGTTCGTGTGTGGGGCGCACAATCTCGCAGACGTGGCACGCTCTTTGCTGCCGTGCTCCCGAGTTGAGGCGCGGCACGCTCGACCGCTCGAATGAAGGCGGGCCGGACGCTTCCAGGTCGCTGGCTTTGCTCCACTCTTCACAGCGCCACATGCTAAGTAAAGGGCGACTCAACGACCGATTGATCGCCGCTTCGGTGGATGCGGCTTGGATGCGGCGCTCCCGCAACTTGCGGGTGGGGGATGCTCCCGCGCCAGGTTGACAGGCTCAGCGACGCGGGCGACGACCGGCTCTTGATCAGATCACCTGGTGCCTTTTTTTACGCGCTTCTAGCGGCTCCATGGCGCTCCACGCGGTGTATGAGGGGAGCGCTAGGTACCGGCGAGCTTTCGGCTCCCCCTCTTCCCCACCGCCCCACATCGCCTCCGATTCTGCGATCTCTCGCCGGCTGCTTCTTCTCTCTCCCGCTCTCGTCTCTCTCGAACGGGAACGCAACGCGACAATGGCTTGGGGAATTCTCGAAGACAAGTACTACCCGGACGGCAATGTCGTACGTCTCGCTGCACTGCGTTCAGACCGATTTCAGAGGCCTAACGGTTCCGACGGGACTCGCAGCCTGGCACCGCCCTCCTCGACGACATGAGGGCCGACCACTACGACGCCGACGTTGTCGACGCGCTCAAGAAGGGCAAGGGTCGGTACTCGCACGTTGTTCTCGTCCCGCAGCCGTCCGACGATCCGAACGACCCGCTCAACGACTCGCGCTTCACTCGGGAGGCCGAGTTCTGGGTTCTTTGCTTTGTTGCGGGCCTTGTTGGTGGCGTTGGTCCCTTACTCGCTCCTGGTTCGTCGTCTCCTCTTCCCCGGCCACCGATCCGCTCTTGTCTCCATCAGGCGGACTAGGCTTCGCGGATCCAGGCTGACTCGGCTCGCATGCGACAGGCTACACCGCCTTGGCTGCTGAATGGGGTATTGGCGTGAATGAGGTCGCCGCTACGAACGGCTCCTTGGTACTCGCCCTCGGCTGCATCATGGTTTTCATCCCTCCTTTCGCCGCCAAGTAAGTCTCGATCGACCGTGCGCACCCCAACACTGCTGATTTCCATTGCCTGCAGGTTCGGCCGTCGTCCCGTCTACCTCCTCGGAGGCCTGTGCCTTGTCCTCTCGACCGTCTGGAGCGCGGTATCGAAGAACCTCGACTCGTTCGAGTGGTCCCGGATCTTCCAAGGCTTCGGCATGGCCGCTGTGCGTCTCACTCTCGGAACATCTGCTTTTAAACAAATAGACTCTTGACTCTTGCGCGGAACCCAGTTCGAAGGACTCGTCGTTTCCTCCATTGCCGACCACTGGCACGTTCACGAGCGTGGCTTCCGCAGTGCCGTCTGGGGCTTTGCCATCCTTGCTGGCATCAACATCACGCCAATGTGGGCCCTTCCACTCCAGTCTGAGGCGATCTACATGTCGTTTACCTCGGAACCTTGCGCCCACAGCGTGAATGGCTACGTCATCCAGAGCGACACGCTGGGCTACCGATGGTGCTTCTGGTTGATCTTGATCTTCCTCTGCCTCGGGTTTGTGGGCATCGTCTTCCTCTGCCCTGAGACCGCCTACAAGGTACGAATGCATCACCTTATCCGCCTCGGTCGTTCACTCACTCATGCACCCGCATAGCGTGACGCCATCTTCAACACGGACGAACACTCGGCCAACGACGCCGCCGCCGTCAATGCTGCGACCGAGGAGCTTGAGAAGAGCAGCGACGGCACGCCAAAGCCCATCGCAGAAGTTGAGCACATCGAGAAGGGCATGTCGACTCCCGAGCGTCGCGCACCCATTGCGTACGGTCCGAAGAAGACGTACCTTCAGAAGCTCGCGCCTGTCTCGTACCGCGGCAAGGAGAACTTCTTCAAGCTTCTCCTCCGGCCATTCCCCTTCTTCCTCTCTCCGATCGTCTGGTACGGCTTCCTGGTCTACGGCATGACGACGGTCTGGCTTGTCGGTGAGTCTCTCTTGACTGCTGAACACGTCTGCAGTGGCACGGGACTGATGCGCCGTGCCACTCAGTCCTGTCGATCTGCTCGTCCATCATCTTCGGCGCACCTCCCTACTTCTTCGACGCAACCCAGACGGGCCTCGTCTCCATCGGCCCGCTCGTCGGTTCCATCCCGGCAACCCTCATCGCTGGTCCGTTGTGCGACTACGCTGCGACCTGGTTTGCCCGCCGCAACGGTGGTCGGTTCGAGCCGTACGTCACGCCTCACCTGCTCGCCCGCTGTCTACTCTGCTGACCCGTGTTCTTCTCCTCTTCCGTTGCTTGAAACTGCTCTTTCTCTGCGTCGCGGACGCCTCGTCAACAGGGAGTTCCGCCTGGTGCTCATCGCCCCGATGCTCGTCCTCGAGGTGTTCGCCTTCATGGGCTGGGCGCTCATCACCCAGAACGGTACCCTGCACTGGATGGCCCCAGTCATGATGTACACTCTGATCAACGTCGGCCAATCGTGAGTAGTCTGGCTCGCTCCTTCACTTCAGCTGCCCGCTGACCTGCTTTATCTCGCAGAATCGGCAGCACCGCCATCATTGCGTACTTGATTGACTGCCACCGCGCACACACCGCTGAGGCAATCGGCGTAATGTGAGAAGCCGTGCACTCTGCTCTGCTCAGATGACACACTGACATCGCCTTCTGCAGTAACTTGAGCAAGAACCTGGTGTTGTACGGCTTCACCCAGTTTGCCGCCAACTGGATTGCGAGCATGGGTGTTCCGCACACCATGGGTCTGCTTGCCGGCCTCACCGCGATTTGTCTTCTTCCCGTACGTATCCCGTTCGGCATGTTTCGTCTACCTGGCTCACAAGTTTCTCGTTACAGACCATTCCAATGTGGATCTACGGCAAACGCGTCCGCTCGTGGCTCGCGCGTCATGAGAAGCTGTTCCTCATTGATAAGCTTTGAGTGTTGGGAGGGGTCGCGCCATGTCATGTCAGAAATCGCCGCACTGGGTTCCTGCGCTTGTGTGTGTTCTGTAAAGGTTTCAGATCTGCAAAGAGTTTTATTCTGGCTCGTCGATGAGGGCATGTGCATTTTGTTTCCTGGCCTGCTAGCCTCGCTCGAAGTCGCTCCTGCTCAGCTTGAGCGCACGTCCCACCACTCAGCCCGGGTAGTTCGGCCGCCGATAGCGGCCACACGGGTGTCGGCCTGCAGATCCTACGTACAGCTCGGGCAGACTCCGGGAGGCGATGCCGAAGGTTGGAGACGGCACGACCTTCGGCCAGCCGCCTCAACATGGCACTGCCCGAACTCCCAGCCCGCGGCACGCTGTGCGTCGATGGCTTGCGCGACGCGGCCCTGCAGCTCTCCGACGAGCGAGCGCAGGCGCAAGGCGAGGCGCTCAGGCAGGACGAGGCGGGCATGCGAGGGACGATCTTGCGTCTCGCAATCGTAACCACTTCGCGGTCCAGTTGGAGCTGCGAAGTTGACGAGATGCCTGTGCTTACGGCAGATTGACATCTGGTGGCCCGATCGAGAGGACAATTCCGAGATGTCAAAGGGACTCGGCGACGGCCTGACGTCGGCGCGTCGGCCTTCTCGTGATCGCTCTCTCCCGCCCGCTCAAACTTGCCTCGCGCGCGCCTGCCGCGCCCCAACTTTAGCTCGCCGACCGTCCCGTGCGTTCACCCATGACGCCTGCCTGACTCCCTTCGGGCTTGCGAACCAGCTTCTGCTTTTCTCGCCCTCTCCCTCTTCTCCTCGTCTCTCGTGCTGCTTGCTTCTCCCCTCAACCCCAAGTCTGCTACCATGGAGGCCGCTGCCGACTTCCTCGTCAAGCGCAACAATGTGCTGAACGTCAACCCCGTCCGTCCTGATTTCCTAGTTATCTCCTGTCCGCGCTCTGTCCTGACCCAAAGCATCGCTTGGATGCGGGTGTCTGTGACAGCTTGTCGCCAACATCGACATCACGACCGCCGCGTCGGACTGGCTGTGGGCCGTCTTCGCCGTCATGTTGGTCTCCGCTATCGGTCTCCTCGCCTGGGGCCATTCGCGCCCGATCGGCGAGCGCGCCTTCCACGAGCTTGCTGCCGCGCTGTGCTTCACGGCCTCCGTCGCCTAGTACGTCTCGCCGCTCAGCCATTCGCGCTCGCGGATTGTCAGCTGACCTCGATTTCTCAATCTCGCGTGCGCTCTTGCTTCTGCAGCTTCTCCATGGCTTCGGACCTCGGTGCCACGGCCGTCCCCGTCGAGTTTGTTCGCGGCGGAACCCTCGGAGAGAACTGGGTCGCGCTCGGCGTCACCGACCCGACCCGCTCGATCTGGTGCGTCTCCTTCCACTATGGCATGCGCAGTGCTTGTGCGCCGCCTCTCTGCGGTCGATCGCCGCTGATGACCAGCTTCGCACTCGTGTAGGTACGCCCGCTACATCGACTGGACCATCACGACTCCGATGCTCCTCCTCTCGCTTGTCCTCTCCACGGGCATGCCTCTCTCGCAGATCTTTGGCCTCATCTTCTTCGGTGCGTCGCATCCTGCCGTCCGTGTTTCGAAAAACACTCCCCAGCTCACTTTGCGTTGCCCCTCTTGCAGACATCGTCATGATCATCACCGGTCTCCTCGGCGCGCTCACCCCGACGCGCTACAAGTGGGGCTTCTTCACGTTCGGCTGCGTCGCGATGCTCTGGGTCTTCTACGTCCTCATGTTCACGGCGCGCAAGTCGGCAGCGGTCCTCGGCAGCGATTACGTGAAGGCCTACACCCTCTCTGCGACCGTCCTCGCCGTCCTGTGGTTCGTGTACCCGATCATCTGGGGTGTCGCCGACGGCGGCAACGTCATCACTCCGACGAGCGAGATGGTCGCTGTACGTTTCGCTCACCCCGCGTGCTGAGAGTGGACAAGCGGCCTGACTTGCACACGCACACAGTACGGCGTCCTCGACCTCCTCGCCAAGCCCGTCTTCTCTTTCATTCACATGTTCCAGGTCTCGAGGCTCGACTACAACCGCCTCGGCTTCGGGTCGACCAGGATGCCGGACAACGCGCACCAGGGCCTCCTCCACGAGAAGGGTGCGACGAGCCAGTCGGCGACGCCGCGCCCGAGCACGGTCGCTGGCGAAGGCAACGCGTTCCACAATGCGCCCGCTTCCCAGGCGCACGCGCAGCCGCACGTCGCTGTCTAAGCGAATGAGAACCTCCCCGCTCCTCTCCCCTCCTCGCTGCCTCCTCCTCCCTCTGCTGTCTCCTCACCTCTCACCGCGTTATCACCCCGACACCCATAACTCGCACAACCTTGTGTATATAGACCCGCACCTCACTAACCCCCTCCTCTGTAGCCCACCCCGTTAATACGTCCTGCCTCTTTTCGCACTGCACTTCATTCAATACCGAATCCTCAGCAAAGGTCGTTGAAGAGCGCGAGTCTATACATCTCGGTCGAGACTCTGCGTCCCCTCACTGCCAGCGACCCGCAATGCCGTCACATGCGCTGCTTTGGTGCGAGGCCGGATGGCAGGACGCGGCTCGTGTGCGATTGCTGTCGGGCGGAGGCACCTGTGTCGTTGTGCGAGGTCGTGCAGAAAGTACGTAAGCGTGACGAGGTGAAGACGCGAAGCCGAGCTGGGGGCCGAAGGTTGAGCATGACGATTGACGAACGCGCGGAGGGTCCGGAGACGGCGGAGCGCGAGGAGCCCGCCGATCCGCCCGAGCTGTGCGTGCGTGTGCGCGTGGTGCTGCTCTCTGCTGGACCCACCTGCACGGTACTGCCTGCTGCGCCGCCCCGCCGAGAGCACGCGTGCGTCCCTGTCCTCGCTGTCCTTGTCTCTCGTAGTCGGTGGCGCTTCCCCCTTGCGCGCTCGGCTCCACTCTGGCGCCGCCCCGCACGCGATCGCGCGCACCGCCGCTCCGTCTGCGTCGCCCTTTGCCGCCTGGAACGCGCGCCCTCAGCGCAAAGGTCTGACCGCAATCCTCGCAGCTTCTGCAGAGCACACCACACCGAACCTCGCCTGCCTCTCGCGCTCACTCCTCGCCTCGCCTCGCCTCTTCTCCCCGACGTCACTCGCCTGCCTCTCGCTCGCTCTACCCTCGCTGAGGCGAGCATTCCACTTCCGCAATGCAGTCTGGCCTCGGACCCGCGTCGACCAGCTCGCACGCGGACGGCCAGCAGCCCTCGCCCTCGTCGGCGCACCCACTCCGCACGCCGTCGCACACCACCGGCGTCAGCGACCCCACCGTGCCCGCCGTCCCGAGCGAGCACGAGAGCCCGGGATTCGCCGGGTGGGGCGAGGGCGGAGAGCGCCACGGCGCAATGGGCCGCGCCGCGCTGCGCCAGCAATCGCCCGACCCCAACGCCCGCCTCGTCCCGCCCGAGGACGCCGCCGCGCTCGAGCACGGCCACCCGCCGCCCGACGCGAAGTACCTCGGCGGGCCGCACCCGGGCGTGGTCCCGACGGGGCATGCCGGACCCGTCCGGACCGCGAGTGACGACTCGCTCGAGTCGGGCTACTCGGCGACGTCGAGCAGCGCGTCGTCGTCCTTCTCTGGCTCGGACGACTCTGCGCCGCCCGCGCGTCCCCCTCGCGCAGAATGCTCCGACACCGAGGCCGATGCGGGCGCGGGCATCGGCGGCGCCGGGTACGGCATGGCCGCGCGCAGTCTCGACGAGGACGAGGCGCGCAGGCAGGCCAAAGCCGAGAGGAAGCGCTTCCGTCAAGAAGGCGGAGCCAAGAGCTACCACGGTGGCATGAGCCAGGGCTACATGCGGTCCGTCCGACTCGACCACAGCGAAGCAGCCAACCGGAGACTGACGGACCTCCTTCGTGCAACAGCATGATTCACGCGCTCGCACAGGACGACGAGGAAGAGGAGCGCCGCGCATCGCGCAAGGACAAGAAGAAGAAGCACCACCGTCACGGTTTGAAGAAGCACCACAAGATGGACGACGACGTCGACGAAGGCGAGGACGGACCCGCGATCGCGGCGGCCAAGGATGAGCAGCTCACCGCGTCCGACTTTGGCGCCACTTCATCGCGCCCCTCTGCCCACGATGAAGCGCAGCAGAACACGTCGGACGAGGCGTCTCACTCGGTCTCGACCGAGTCGGGCGGCGACGCCCACCGTGCCGCCGGCGGCACCGCAGACGACTCTGGCTCTTCCTCGGCGGCCGAGAACGCCGGGCCGGACCTCGCGCACTTTACAAGTCCGCCCGAGCGCGCGGCCGAAAACCCGTCGCTCGCGCGATGCCCGAGCGAGGGGATCGTTAGCAAGGGCGACGCGCAGCAACGGCGCACCAAGCACCGGCACCACCACCCTCACCGGCCGCACCGCCGGCACCGCGAGGACCATGACGACGAGGCGGGCGACGATGACGTTGACGACGACCCGATGAGCAAGAGCTCGATCTTTGCGATTCACCGCCCGCACGGCGCGAGGGACAAGCAACGTCGGCGCCGGGCCAAGGTGCTCGAGGAGGTGCGCGAGGCCGAGGCGAGCGCGACCGAGGACGACGGCGAGGCCTCTGCGCTGGACGAGGAGGACGAGGAGGGTGAGGGCGACGACGAGAGCCCGAAGAGCAAGGAGCAGAGGGAGGAGGCGCGTGCGCAGAAGACGCGGAAGCGGAGGGAGAAGCTCGCGGTCAAGCTCATGGACGTCTTTGGGCTCGACGAGCCGGAGGAGGTCGTCGCCGGTGCGTGGTCGCCGATGCCCTCTCCCTGCTCGCTTCTGACCCTTTCGGCGCCTGCAGAGTACGCCTGCTGGCTCTTCCGCTCAATCCTCATGCAGGGCTTCCTCTACCTTACCGCCGGCCACCTCTGCTTCTACGCCTACCTCGCGCAAAAGGAGGGCGCGACGATCCGCTCGGGCTCGCTCTCGGTGCGCAGCAGCCGCACGAGGCGCTACCGCAAGCACTGGTTCGTGCTCAAGGACAGCGTCCTGTCGTGGTTCCCGTCGTCAACCGACCCCTACTTCCCCGACGGCCACATCGACCTGCACTACTGCATCGCCGTCGAGCCATCATCCTTCCACAAGCACCACTTCAAGGTCTCGACCGCCGACAAGAAGTGGCACTTTAGCGCCGACAGCGAGGCGTCGCGCGACGAGTGGGTCAAGACGCTCAAGAAGGTCGTGTTCCGCTGCCAGAACGAGGGCGAGAGCGTCAAGATTGCCATCCCGCTCGAGACCATCATCGACGTCGAGAAGTCGTCGAGCCTCGAGTTTGCCGAGACGATCCGCGTGCGCGTGTACGACGCCGACGAGGGCTACTCGATCGACGAGTACTGGCTGTCTTACTTCAAGGACCTCGACGGTGCGCTCGACCGCATCCAGGCCGTCCTCGAGACGTTCCGCCAGCACCACCCGCAGGGCAGTACGGCACCGCTCCCGCGCACAGACAGCGACGCCGTCGAGGACACGACGCGGCCCGTGCAGGGCGCGCTCGGCGATACGGACCAGGTGCGCGCCGCCGACGGCGAGCGCGACCATGCTGCCGCGAACAACGAGCGCAGCCTGAGCGAGCGGGTGCACAGCGTCCTCGGGGTCGGATCGTCGTCGGCCAAGGCGGACGGCAAGTCGTCCTCCACCATGGCGTCAACGGCGCCGCCTGCTGCAGCGTCTTCGGAGGAGGCCTCGGCATCGGCGCCTGCCCCTTCGGCGCCGACCAAGCTCCGCGTCACGACCGATCTCGCTGACAAGGACAAGTCTGCCGGTAGCGCTTCTGGCCCCGCTTCGGGCGCCGGATCGGTCGCCACGCTGAAGCCGCCGCGCGAGTCGAGCGGCGGCGACAACGACGAGCTCGCTGCCGCGCACAGGGCCGACTCGCAGGCCACGAGTCCGACTGCTGCCCCCGGCGCCGCCGGGCTGCAGCCGCCCGCCCCGCCCGACCCGCGCGCGCCCTCTCGCACGCACACGTACCCGCCCGAGCCTTCGCCCGGTCCCGAGCCTGAGCCGGCGCGCCGCACCTCGACACTCAGCAAGGTCCTCTCCGCGCCCGTCAGCGCTGCGTCCTTGTCCGGCAGGAAGATCCTCGAGGTCGTGACGCACAGCAGCAGTTCGGCGACGGGCCGCAAGCGTACCAAGACCAGCCGCTCAGGGAGCGGTGGCAGCGGGAATGTGCTGGGCGGAAGGGTCGTGGAGGAGCCAGAGGAGGAGGACGACGCCGAAGAGGAGGGCGGGCAGACAGAGGCCGAGAAGGAGGCCGAGATCGTCGACTTCCGCAAGACCTTTGGCCTCGGCGACAAGGAGGAGCTGCTGCACCGTGCGTTTCCTCCCTCTACCACCGGTCGTCTTCCTTTCTCGACGTGACTGACGTCCGCTCCATGCACAGAGCTGCCTGCCTACCTCTACCGGGGCTTGCCCATCTATGGCCGCGCCTACATCTCGTCCAACTATTTCTGCTTCCGCTCGGGCGGCGTCTTCCTCGGCAAGACCAAGGTACGCACGCTCTCGCATACTCTGCACCTGGGTGTCGCTGAACCCTTGCGTCGTGCAGATGCTCCTTCCCATCAACGACATCATCGGCGTCTCGAAGCACCGCTCGTACCGTATCGGCTTCTCGGGTCTCATGGTTACCATCAAGGGGCACGAGGAGGTCTTCTTCGAGCTCAACTCGGTCGAGCGCCGCGACAGCCTTTTGGCCGACCTCGACGCCCAGCGCGAGCTTGTCAAGCAGCAGCACCGCGAGCGCGAGGGCAAGAGCGACGACGAGGGCGAGCACCGCGAGCTCCGCGAGCTAGTCGACCTCTCGGCGTCCAAAGCTTCGATCCGCTCGCCGCTCGATGTCCCGCACCCGCAGTCTGAAGCGGTTCCCGGCCAGCCGCCCATCATGTTCTCGTCAACGACGAGCGACTTTATCACGTTCAAGCCGGAGAAGTCGCTCCGTTTTACGTGCTTGACGATTGGCTCGCGTGGCGACGTACAGCCCTATATCGCGCTTTGCAAGGGCCTCATGGCCGAAGGTCACCACTGCAAGATCGCCAGTCACGGCGAGTACCGGAAGTGGGTCGAGGGGCATGGCATCGAGTTCGCCGCCGTCGGAGGCGATCCTGCCGAGCTCATGCAGCGTGCGTCTCGGCTCTTCCTCCACCTGGCTTCGTCTGCTCACCCCACTCGCGCTCGACAGTCATGATCTCGCATGATTTCTTCACCATCTCGTTCATGAAGGAAGCCGTCGGGCGCTTCCGCGGCTGGCTCGACGACCTTCTCGCGAGCGCGTGGGACGGCTGCCGGAACTCGGACGTCCTGATCGAGAGCCCGAGTGCGATTGCCGGTTATCACATCGCCGAGGCGCTTCAGATCCCGTACTATCGGTACGTGACCCGGACCATCCGTCGCACAATCACCGGAACTGACTTTGCTCGTTCCGTAGCGCCTTCACCATGCCCTGGTCCAAGACTCGTGCCTACCCGCACGCCTTTGCGGTGCCCGAAGTGCACATGGGTGGCGGTTACAACTACATGGTGTGTTGAATCAGCTCTCGAGCGCATTGTACCGATCTCACCGCTCCTCGCACGCGCAGACCTATACCATGTTTGACCAGGTCTTCTGGCGCGCGACGTCTGGTCAGGTCAACCGCTGGCGCAAGTCGACGCTCAAGATCGGCCCGACGAGCATGGAGGCGATGCAGCAGCACAAGATCCCGTTCTTGTACAACTTCAGCCCCGTCGTCATCCCGCCGCCGCTCGACTGGCGCGAGAACATCCACGTCACGGGCTATTGGTGGCTCGACAACCCGGACGATTCCAAGTCGGACAAGTGGGAGCCGCCGCAGGACCTGCTCGATTTCCTCGACCAGGCCAAGAGCGAGGACAAGAAGGTCGTCTTCATCGGCTTCGGCTCGATCATCATCCCCGACCCGCTCGAGATGACGCGCGTCGTCTCCGAGGCCGTCGAGCGCGCCGGCGTGTACGCCATCGTCGCCAAGGGCTGGTCAGACCGCCAGGGCGACAAGGACGACCAGAGCGAGGAGCAGAAGCGCAAGCAGGAGGAGAACGAAAAGCGCCACAACGAGCTCATGGACAAGCCGTTCATCTACAATGTCAAGTCGATCCCGCACGACTGGCTCTTCCCGCGCATCAGCGCAGCGGTCCACCACGGCGGTGCTGGCACAACTGGCGCGAGTCTTCGAGGTTTGTCCCCCTCCCGTGCCTCCACCTCGTCGCATTGCTGACGCGCGCTCTACTCGCAGCCGGCCTTCCGACGATCATCAAGCCCTTCTTCGGCGATCAGCACTTCTACGCGGACCGTGTCGCGACCCTCGGCATCGGCACGCACATCCGCAACTTTACGGTCGACAACCTTGCCAATGCGCTCACGACGGCTGTCACGGACGAGAAGCAGATTGAGCGCGCGCGCCTCGCCGGCGAGGAGATCCGCAAGGTGCGCCCCCTCGGTGCTGTCTCCTCCAATTGCAGGCCGCTCACTGGTAGTTTGGTTTCTGCAGGAGGACGGCGTTGCGACCGCCATCGAGTGCATCTACCGCGACCTCGAGTACGCGCGAAGCCTCATCCCCAAGCCGTCTGGCCCGGGTCAGGACTCGACCCACGACTCGTCCTCGTCGTCTTCGTCCGAGAACGAGGCGGACGAGAAAGCGTCCGAAAACAAGTCGCGCGGCTCGAAGGACGCCGCGGCGACGCAGAAGGCATCGGAGCCCAACGCGCCCGTGAGCCCGAGCGCCAAGAGCGGCGTCGGTAGCGGGAGCGCCCTGTCATCGTCTGGCGGAGCGAATGGCCCGCGCTCGCCGCAGAACGAGTCGCGCACGACGTCGAGCGACGAAGGGTGGGACGTCATGTCGCGCGGATCGGCGGCCGAGACGTCAACGGGCGGGTGGGACGACAACTCGTTCTCGCGCGGGTCGTCCACGACGCGCGATGGTGCCAGGAGCCGGTCGCTCTCGCGCGTCGGGACCGAAGGCGGCGAGGAGACGCTCGCCGAGGAGGAGGAGCACCCGGGCTTGACGGCTCGCATGCTCGGCTTCCTCGGCAAGCCCGTCAAGGTCGTCAAGAAAGACGCATGACGAAGCCTAGAGTGTGTTTCCGTTTTCCACGAGACGACAACGTGTTCCGTATCTATTGTGAGATCTCTTCCGCATCCCTTGTTCTGTATCTTGCTCTCGTCCGCGCGCCTCGTATTCTCCCTCGCACGGTTCTTCCTATGCCTTCCTTCTGTACTAGTAGTCGTCGATCTCTTAATCCAGCACACGTTCGCCTTGCAAATACATCTTTCGAGCATACGCTACTTGTTTCGAGAAAACCGTGGCAAGGGAGGAGACCTACATGAGACCCGGCTTCTGCTAGCGGTTGCGCTTTGGCGAGAACGATGAAGGGTCGTCGAGTCCTTGATGGCCAAGGTATCCTTCGCGCTCCGTCACAGGCTGGAAAGACGAGGCGGGCGGAGCTGGCGAAGCAGTGGAACCCGGCGCTTGCAGAGGCGTGGTCGGCGCAGTTACAGGGACAGGCGTTGGCGCAGACGTCGACGACTCGTCCATCTGACGCGGCTACTCGTGAGCACACACGTTTCGTAGGATGCGAGGAGAGCACGCACCGGCTCCGGAAGCATGCCAGGCGGCGCGGTCGTCTTCGGCGCCGGACTCATCGGCGCCTCAGAAACGGGCGGGACATAAGGCGTCTGCCCGATGCCTTCGCCCGGATAGCCCATGAGCAGGTGCACGTTGCCGTGCTCGTCGGTCGCATAGTACGTGCCAGCAGGCGGCGGCACGATGCCGCTCGTCGAGCCAGGCCCGGTGCCGTACCGGCTGTGGTGCTGCGAGCTGCGCTTCTCGGTCGTGCCCGAGTAGACGGATAAGCCGTCGCTTGCCATGTAAGCGGCCTGGTTGTGCTTGTGCCGGAGGTAGAAGAGGAGGGCAGCGATGATCCCGATACCAACAACGCCGCCAACGACACCGCCGACGATGGCTGTCCCAGCGCAGTACGAGTGCGTCAGTTCTGCCAGTTCTCTATCGAATGGTGAGGATCCGTACCTCCGATAGGGGCACTACCACCGTCGTCATTGCCAGACCCATTTGCTACTGCGTTCGAGGCTTGCGAGCCATCCCTGTGAATGAAGCAGTCAGTCCCCTGTTCCCTTAGCCCGTGAGGTACCGAATACAAACGCACGCGGTGTGGGAAAAAGACGGGTCGAGCGACGAGGCGAGGCTCAGGATCCCACCTTGCGACGACGGGTCGTTCGTGCCAAGGCATGATGTGCCCGAGGAGCCGGCATTGATGAGGGCGTCGACCGTCGACGCCTGAGCACCATTTGTTCCACTGGCGCCGTCTTGGACGACATCTGCGTGTACTCAAGAGGCGGTCAGTAGACTATTGCAAAGGCCGTGTTGGAGCAACGCACAAAACATGGCCGCGACCGAGAGTCCCGCTGGCAGATCGCATAGCCACGTGAAAGTACCGTTAGTCCGCTCGTCATAGACCGACGGGAGCCTGTCGCAACGGGAGAATGAGCGCAATGCGCCGATCCGAGGGGAGAAGGAAGGCGAACCTGTACTGCTCGATCCATGTCTGTGTTCCTGAGACGTAGAACCCAAGCGTCTTCGGTCCCACTGGCGCAGTGTAGCTGTCCGCGAGTAGGAGGTGGCATCCTCGCAAGTCAGCGAATCGCGCGGTCACACTGTGCAGGTAGGGCGAGAACGCACGTCCAGGTGGAGTACTGGCACGAGTACAGCGGCGGAAGCGAGATGGTCGTCCTTACACTCGCCGAGCCGGTCCCCTCGGGGTTACTTGCGCCCTCCGTTGTCAAGGTTGGGACGCTCGACGAGGTGTTGGCCGACTGGGCAGTGGAGAGCGAGGCCCAAATGACCCCCTGCGCTGCTAAGAACGACACGGCACGCATGTTGCGATGAAGCCAGCAGTGCGAGACGACACAGCATGGGTCGTGGCACGAGGCGGGCGGTCGCTGACAGGAGGCAACGGACAGCAGAGCGGAAAAGCCGAGGTCGAGCGCGGACGGAGCGGCACTTGCTCAGGTTCGAGGCCTCAGCGCCAACAGTGCACAGAGCAACACCCACGTCTTGCGCCGACGGCTCTTCTGCAAACATGGCTCTGCCGGCGGTTCACAGTCATGCCGACCCGAGCGACCGTGCAGTGCCGCCCAGGTCCGTGACAGAGTAGACTAGCGAGTCATGTCCCACGCATGGCAAGATCTCCACACTGTTCAATATGGCTGCTTGTTTCCGGTCCTCAACGACGTTCAAACGCGAACGAGCCGGAGGACGCAAGGAGAAGGAGAGGATGAGCCCTCTCGTTGCGCCCTCGCCTCCTTCGATACCTGAGATACCTGTCTGCGGGACACAGACACAGACCATGTATGTATGGCCTGATCCAAAGCTAGCCCGATCCCAGTTGTCGAGCAAAGCGATCCAGTCGGTAGTCAGATCAATACTGCAGCGGCGGCCAGTCCCCGGTCCTGCACAGCTTGCTGCGCGCCCACACCGTTCGGGTGTGATCGTCCGGTCACAACACATGCCGCAACAGGCAGATCAAGCAGACGCGAGCGGGCAGCGAAATGGGCAACCGCCATGTCGACGGGAAGGACGCTAGAGCTGACCCAAGATTGTCGTGCGTAGTCACGCAGCACAGGTGACGCGGACCAGAAATGCGTTCGTAGCCGCGGTAGCGGCCCGCGTGGCTACAAGCGCCAGCAAAAGCAGGAGAAGCTCCTGCACTGATGAGACAAAAGAAGCGGAGCGGAGCACGAGGGCGGCCGGCCAACGGGCACCGTTCCGTAGCTCGAGATGCCCAGCGGCTTTCCAGTCGGTCGTTCCAGAATGGCGGAACGACGAAAAGGCGAGAGTCGACCGGGATCGCCGCAGGAAGATGACGGCGAGCTGGCAGCACTGGCTGTCCTCCTTCCACACGTCCTCTTCCGGTGATGGCACCAAAGGGCAAGGGCAAGAAGCGTGCGTACAAGTCACTGGTGT
Source organism: Rhodotorula paludigena (assembly GCF_050403205.1). Lineage (NCBI taxonomy): Eukaryota > Fungi > Basidiomycota > Microbotryomycetes > Sporidiobolales > Sporidiobolaceae > Rhodotorula > Rhodotorula paludigena. The sequence continues at coordinate 83,206 of NW_027481393.1, read as the reverse complement.
CGCAAACGCCCTCAGTGGAGGCCGCTGCTGACTGTCTCCTCCGTCTCCGCGATGAGGGCCTGCAGCTGCTGGCGGAGGCGACGATGGCGTCGGAGCGAAGCTCAAGTCGGCGCAGTCTCTCAAGGTAAGCTGCCAACGTCTGCGTTCAGCCTTCAGACGCCCTTGGACACGCATCTGCGGCCGCCTGCTTCCTTCCCCTGCGACGTGCCTCTCTCCTCCGCTACGCCCTCTTCGTTGCCGCTTGTTTCGTTTCTCGGTGGCCAGCTTTGATACGAGATTTCAAGCGATACGTGATTCCAAGCGGGACGGAAAGTGCCCGGCCTCGTCGAGCTCGCTCAAAAGCTTGCAGGCGGGATCTCCGCACACACGACCTGCACAGCCGGCGATTTGCACATGATTGATTTCGTCCTGTCCGCTCGCAGCTGCGGCACATCTTGTGCGAGAAGCACTCGAAGCACACCGAGGCGCTCGAGGAGTTGAAGAAGGGGACGGCTTTCAACGTGGTCGCCGAAAAGTACTCGGAGGATAAGGCACGGAATGGCGGGAGCTTGGGGTACGCGCCGGTCTATCGAGGCGATGAGTGGCTACGACTGACCCACGTGGTCGTTTACAGGTGGATGCAGCGGACAGGCATGATCGGCGCGTTCCAGGACAACGCGTTCGACATCCCCGTCTCGACTTGCGCTCAGCCAAATTATAAGGTCATCAAGAGTTCGCATGGATATCAGTATGTGCCTTCATTCGAATCCCTCGTACGCTTATCGGTCTCGACTTGGCCGTTCCGCACGACAAGACATGGCAAATTGCTGGCTGTCACCACGTTGGCAGACACGATTCCGCAGCGCAGCCGAGTCCTACCTCCTCTAGCTTGCTGACGCCGTATCCGACACTCGCAGCATTGTCATGGTCGAGGATCGGAAATGAAACCTGGCTAGGTTTCTCCTCCTGCAGGTGCGCGGTTTCGTCCTTCTCCGCCCTCTTCGCTCATTCCTCAGTACTGACGCATACTTCCATTGTACCGACGCTCCTTCCTTCGCAGGTACTGACTTCTTGCGAGTGTGCTAGCCTCCTGTTTCTCGCGTAGCGGGTGCGTGGGTGTGCCCTCCCGCTCGCTCTCCTTCGCTTCGCGAGACGAGCGCCCATGCTTCGCCGAAGGTTCGGAGTGGACGCCGCCAGGCTGCACGATCGCCCTCGCTTGCCGTCGCGTGGCGAACGGTCCTGTCTTGTTGCGGAGGGATCGCCGAAGCTGGGGCTCCTTTTCCTCTTCCTCTGCGCTTTGTGGGCGACTTCGTTGCTTTTGGCGCGTCTTTCTCGTTTGGAGACGCGCAGGACCCGCAGCGGTCAATGTGAGTGTTTCAGGTCTCTACGCTCACCATGCGCGCACTCACAGGTTGAGGGGAACCTGGTGAGATGCTTCGCAGGGCACTCGTCCGTCTCAAAGGAGCTCGCCGGATGACCCAACTGATGCATTTCGTCACTTGTAGATCTCAGCTTCACTCGCTCGTGGCGTGCATTGCCCCCTCATCTGCTCCGCCTTCAATGCGCTTGCGAACTTGCTGTTCTGCGACGGGCACTTGTCTCCGCTTCCCCAATCGCGACTATCATCTGTGGCTTCTTGAAGTGCGTTCCCGAGTATACGCCAGGTGCACAGCCCGCCCTGGTGCGGATTGCAGCCCAGCTCTCACTCGCTTTCAGGAGTGAATGCCCCCTTAACCCCGCAAAACCGCCTCTCCTCGCGCTCTCTCGCCCGCTCCTTTACCCTTTTGCTCGGCCTCCTCGCGCTCTTTTGCTTCCCGCCGCCTGCGAGCGACGCCGAGTGGTCGCAGGCGAGGGCTGGACGCCGCACGGAGGACCAGCATGCGGCGGAACGACCCGCCCCACCGCCCTCTTGCTGGAGCTGGCTCGGGGTCTGGTCGCCCCGTCTACACGCCCTATTCGTTCCTGCCGCCCGGCGCTTCGTCCGCGTTCGGCTCAAGTGCCGCGCTCTACCCGCCTGTCCCCGCGGCCGCCGGCCAGGTCGCCTCAATGCGCCAGGACCAGGCGGACGAGTCGATGCTGCCGTCCCCGCCGATTAGCACCCGTACGTCGAGTGGCGACCCGCACACCCTCGCGAGCATGTCGACTGCCATCTCTGGCGGCGCTTTCGTGCCCGGAGAGGGCGAGATGGGTTCGGAGGACGTGCTGGGAGCAGGAGGTTCTTCCTCTCAACCGCCAAAGATCATTCAGAAGGCGGACCGCTCGTGCAAAAAGTGCGATTCCTGTCTCTTATTGGCATCTCCAAGCCTCACTGACATCTGACCGGCCCAGGTGTCGCGAGAGGCGAGTGCGATGTGGACGCGAGGTGAGCTCCCTCTCCCATGAATCTTTGTTGCCCGCCCGGATCGCACGGCCGCTAGCGGACCGTGCGACACTCCGAGCAGCCAGGTTCTCACGATTGGTACCTTGAATTCGCAGTATCCAACATGCTCGCGCTGCAAGAAGCGGCGAGATGCTTGCAACTACGGCGAGGGCGTCTACGTGTGAGTCCGCGTCCGCGCTCCCTTACGCCTTGGAGCTCGCTCTGACCGACTCTTGGTCCCCCTACAGAGAGGAGACCGTCGAGGGCTCGGACCAGCAGCGTATCGCTGACCTCGAGGGGAAGATCTGTACGCCCTGTTCCGCCCTCGTCGCGTTTGCTCGCTCGGCCACTGATCGACCTCGCGTCTCCGCTTCTCAGCTTCGCTCCAATCTCAGCTGCGAGCCGGCACCTCTTCCAGCTCGCGACACTCAACGGCGGGCGCCTCGCACTCTTCCCCCTCTCCGCTCTCCCGCTCTTCCCTCGCCTGCGACATCGCGCGCGTGATTACCGAGGCTCTCTCGCTACCCGATCAGTCGGTGCTTCAGGCATTCGTCTCGGAAGAAGAGCGGAATGCGCGGCGACCCAGCTTCAGCAGCCTCGACTTCCGCCTCGCGAGCAGCGGCATCACCGTCGCCCTCACCTTTCACCTCCTCGACAGTACGCCCTCTATGCTCGCTTCGATCATGCTGTTGAGAGCTCTAGGGCTGACCTGCATATCGCGTAGCCGCCTCACGCGCATGCGACTCGAAGATGCCCGCTCTCGCGGGCATCGCCGCGCGGGTCCCGGTGCTCAAGAGCAGGATACACGAGCTCGAACCGCCCGACGTCGTCAATGTCGCTGTGCTGTGTGCACTGGGCGCGCGGACTTCGCCCCATTGTGTGCGTATCGCCTCGGGCTGCCGCCTTGCGCGAACCTTGCTGACCACCTCCGCTTTGCAGAACTTTTTCGGTGTCGCCTCGGTGCACGGTCCAGACGGCGCACCCTCCGCCGGGCTGTTCCAGGTTGTCGGGCGGCGGCGCGAGGACTTCTGCGTGACGCTCGAGCGACGAGCGCGGGACACGGCGTGGGCGTATGGCCTGTTCCGGACGCAGACGTACGAGGGAATGGAGGCGCTCGCGGCCCTGATGATGCTCAGTCTTCGTATGTCTTCCGCTCCTCGCCCCGCTGCATCCGTGCTTATGCCTTCGCCGCTACAGACGAGGAGAACGAGTCGGAGGAGACGCGATGGCTTGTCCGTCAGGCGGTCGGCGTCTTCCTCGACATGCGGCATCGCGAGCTGCTGAGCGGTTCGACGTCTGCTATCAGCAAGAGCGCTGGCCTCGCCATCTTTGTGCGTCCTTTCGTTGGACTCGCCGTCCGAACCTTCTGACCTCTCGCGCCCGATAGCTTGCCGATGCTCAGACCGCTGTTCGATGCTCGAAGCCGACGATCATCTCGCCGACTGAGCTGCAAGACTACTGGGCGACCGCTGGCCTCATCCTTCCCGACCTGAGCAACCCGCGCCTGCCGACGGTCATCGACCAGCAGATCCAAGGATCGCTGACGCACGACAGCGTCAAAGACCTGCTCGACACCATCTTCTTCTACGTCTATGCGTGCTATCGCGTGTTTGCTCAGGTCACCGGGCGTGCGTCGGCTGTGCTCGAGCCGTTTCGCCGAGACTCGCTGAGTTTTCCTGCTTCCGCAGCTGCTCGCCGGACAGAGTCTAGCTCGATCCTCGGCTTCATCCGCAGTCTCTGGAACCTCGTCGACCAGATCCACAACGCCATTCAGCGCCTGCAGCAGCACCTCGTCTCGCTGAGCGGCCCATTCGCCGGCGCGAACGACGATCCGCACGCGGTCGACCATGCCATCCTCCTCGCCGTACTCGCCGATGATGTCCTCGTCCACCTCGTGGGACAAGTGCATGTCTACCTCCAGCGCGACCGCGACACGGGTCTCTACGGACCGGAGCGTGAGGGTCACGAGGACCTGCAGCGCACCCGCTCCGAGTCGTCGATGCGAGTGTGGAAGTGCCTCAAGCTCCTCGCGTGCGTCGATGGCCGTCCAACTCGTCATGAGATGTCGCTCCGCTCACACGCCGCGTCCTGTCGCAGCTTCTACTGCCAGCTTTACTGCGGCTCGCAGGACAAGCACACCGTCTACCACCTCCTCATGCAGCTCAGGCCGTTGCCAAACTGGACAGTGCTCATAGCGTCGCGTATCGGTCAACCAGGCGGCCCGCCTACCGACGAGTTCGAGTGCAGCGAGGAAGAAGTCGAGTGGTGCGTTGCCCTCTTCGACAGTCCCTGTGCCAGCGGACTGACGTCTTCGCTCGCGCAGGTTCCGCATGGCTCTCGAGCTCAGCTTGTACTACTCCCCTCGGCTTCGCCCTTCGCTCGACGAGCTCGTTTCGGCTCGTCAGGTTTTCATGCACAAGCCTGCGCCGCCGCAAGATCTGCCGCGTATGTCGCCTGCGCCTGCGCCGCGGGTCCCAGTATCGCTGACCTTTGTGTTGCCGCAGTGCCCGGCCTGCATCACCGCTCCACATCAGCACATTTCTCCCTTCCGTCCACCATGCCGCCTCCTTCCCTTGATGGCGTTTCGTCACCCTCCGCTTCCAGCAGCACCCTGTCGTACAATTACCACCCCGATACCCCTCTTCCCTCGGCACTCTCGACGCCAGCTGGCGCATACGAGCTTCCATCCGCCAGCACGTCGTTCGGGCTCGCCGACCCGCTGCCCCGCTACAGCTCGCAGGACTCGACGCCTATGCCGCAGCACGGCTCGGTTCTTTCGTTCCCATTCGAGCAGCACCAGCAGGCGCCGGCAGTGGCGCAGCAGCAGCAGCAGGCGCAACCGCAGGCAGCGGCGCCTCACTCGCAACCGCAATCGCCGCAGCGCCCTCAGCATACCCCGCATCTTCAGCAGCAGCAGCAGCATCAGCATTCACAGCAGCATCAGCAGCAGCAGGTCGCAGCCTCGAGTGGCAGCGAGTCGTCGAGCACGGGCGCCTTCGCCGACGGCGCGAGCGACGACCTCGCCGGCATCGTGACGGACGTGCGCAGCGCGTTCCGCTCGGTCGACTGGGCAGATCTGTCGCTCACGCCGGCGCCGATGGTCGGCTCGGACGGGAGTTCGAGCTCGATGGAGGACTGGCTTCGCGGCGGCATGTCGCGGCCGCCGTGACTTCGGAGGGCTGAGTAAGGAGGGTGAGGAAGAAGAGCGAGGCGACGGCTGTGTCCGTGCTACTCCGGAGGGGCGGACGGCTTCTCTTTCGTCTTGTCCATACGCGGCCTGAGGGGACGGCGCTGTCCATATCGCTCGCAACGTCGGTGGGAAGGGAGAAGGATCGGCAACTTAGACGTCCGACGGCGCAAGGATTTCGTTCAAAATGTAGTTACTCGCAATCCCCTGCTCTCTCACTTTTCGCCGTTCGACCTGTGCACACCCGCACCGCATGTGTGTCCCGTCGCTCAATCCATTTCTGTGCATCGTTTCTCCTCGCGAATCGGGCTCGTGAAGAGGCATAAGTTGTACGTTCTACCGTATCCGCCGCCAGCTGCCATGCACAAATCGCCTCGTGCAGCCCCACCCTTCCGCGCGATTCCGCATCTCGCGCTCGACGACCTCGACCTTGCCCTCGACCTCGATCTCGGCGTCTCCCCTCACGCTCCGGTCCACATTTATCGCGGCCACCGCACTGGAAATGTACGTCTCGATGTCCTCGGGGATGAAGAAGAATGTGAAGGTGTTGTCGCCCCGCCGGTAGAAGCGCTCCGAGAGGAGCGAAGGGTTGGCGGCGTACGAGGCCGAGGGGAGCGAGTGGAAGCGCAGCTGCGCTGCGTCGTGTAGCGCGTAGTCGCGGAAGAGGAGGGAGCCGCCAGGCGCTAGGAGCTGCGGAATACACGGAATCAGCGGAACGGTGTGGAAAGCAGCGAGGAAGAGAATACCGAAACAAGCGTCTCGACCGCTCTTGCCTGCTTCTCTGGGGGAAGCGCCGAGAGGACAAAGACGCAGCTGATGATGTCGAAGGAGTGTATCGGTGTACCGAAACTTGGCGGTGCATTGTCCAGCTTGTTGCGCAAGTCGTCTATCGGCGCTGTCAGGTCGTGCTGGAAGACGTGGCAGTGTGACAGGTCGTGGTGCACGTGACTCTGTGATTGTACAGCATTGAGCACCGCCAGACCTGGAAAACGTGAAAGGAGGATGACTGACCTGAGTGAGCTCGACAGCTCTGTGAAAGAGAAGGTCAACGATGCGGTCAAGACGAGTGCTGCAAGTTTGACTAACTTCTTGGCAAAGTCGAACGCAACAAATCGTGCTGACGGATATCGCTCGAGGAGGCTGTCCACCAGGGGTGAGAGCTAGACGAGACGAAGCGAGAAAACGAACACACGGGTAAATGAAGGCGCCCGTCCCGCAACCGACCTCCAAAACCGCCTTCCCCTGGCCTTTCCTCGCCACAGGAACGTCGTCGTCGCCGTCCCGACCCGCTTGTGCACTTTCGTCTAACCTAGCCAGCTCCGGCCACTCGCGATCGGTCCAGTGCCGGTCCTTGAAGAAGGGGGTCGCAGCGTGATTCTTGTAGAAGTCGTGCCAGCTCTTCCCTGCGCGGGCAGAGAGCTTGTCGACGTACGCCGGGTCGGCGGGCGAGTTGTTGCGCGCGAGGATGTCCTCGATCGTGCCTTCGAGCACAATGCGCGGTGTTCGCAACCGCTTGGTCGGTAGCACCGCCTCTGTGCCGGCTTTCTGAAGCTCTGTGGAGCTCTGTGCGGAGTCTGGGCCCTTCGAGAGACCGTTGTCGGAAGCTGGCGATTCAACTGATGAAGTCGGCAGAAAGTTGGCAGAGGCGCTGGAGGGCTCCGAGGCTGGCGTGGCCTGGCCCAGAGCGGTATGCGCCAGCTCTATAGGTGCTGACTGCATCGCAGGAGGAGCAAGGACGGCGACGTCGAGCGAGAGCTGCACCGCCTTGTCGCTTCGCCTCTTGCTTCTCAAGTGCTTCCGCTGCTCTGGAATTGCAAGTCTGAGGCGTCTCGCACTACATACTTGTGGCCCTTCTCGGCACTGTCTGCTCCTGCGCCCGCGCTCTGCTGTTCCCAACGCTCGCCTGCCAGCCAGGTTCGCTGCTTCAGCGACTCCTTCATACGCACAAGCTGACCCAGACTTCCGCAGTATGAGCGCCATACCAGAGCACGAGTGTGCCGTGTGCCCGAATCCCGCCAATCAGTGCTGCTCCGGGTGCAAGCGCCTCTATTTTTGCTCGCGCGAGTGCCAGAAACTGGTGAGCGATTCATCCTGCGCATCGAACACCTCGAACAGGCTGACGAGGTTGCACCGCTCAGATCTGGCCATCACACAAGGCTCTTTGCGGCGCGGACCCCGAGGTTTTCCAGCTTGCACCGCTTTCCGACCAGGAAATCTGCGACATCGAGCCCATTCGGGACGAACCCTTCGCCCTTGGGGAGAGTGGCACATTTTCCAAGAGCTTCATGTAGATGCAAGAGGAAACCACTGCGCGTCGCGGTTGGGAGGTGCGGCTCTCCGGCGCGCTTTCATCAAGTGGACGCCGAACGGATTGCTGATGCTTTACTGCTGCAGGCCGCCAAAAGCGAAATGCAGTCACCCTGCCCTGCAACTGCACCAGACACAACGTTCAAAGATTCGCGCGACATGCTCATTTTGCAAGCGCGCACGCACCTAGCGGCCCTCTACCGGCGGGAGGGTGGCCCCACCGACAGGCGACTGAGTCACGTGTGGCAGCACATGAATCTCATATACGGGGACTTTTCCAGCGCATTTGCCTTCGACGTCCCCAAGCTCGAGTACAACGGCCCCAAGCGCATGGCCTCGGTACTCGCACCTTTCCTGCACCACTACCTCATCTGCCACACGCTCCTCTCGCACGCGGCGGACTTCGACACGGAAGACGCGGCGGAGCGGCTATATCCCCTGCTCGAGCTGGCGATTAAACGCAGCGATCGGGCACTTAACGCGATTGACTTGCCAGTGGAGGTGCGAGAAGCGGTTGAAGGGCACTTCTCCCGGTTCCGTGACATCTTCCTGGAGGAGGACTACATAGTCTAGATTCCCCTCTTGCAATGCCTCTCATTGCTTCGGATCTGACAGAGACCTGCCTTCGGACCCTGCATGACAAAAAACTTGCCGCCCCCTCCCTACTCTACTTCTCTTGCGCGACTTGCCGCAAGAAAGCCCTAATCTCGTCACGCCACCTCCGCTCCATGTACGCCGTGTCGTGCAGCGCGCCGGGCACGTCGACCCACCGGCTCGTCGGCTCCTCCTCGTCCCGCCCGCTCGCTGCACCACCCGCCTCGCGCGCGCGGACCCACGCGGCGTACATCTCCCGCACGCCGTCTTCGGCTCCGTGCGGGATGATCTCGTCCCTTCCGCTGCGGATCCACAGGCTCCGCAGCCCTCGCGCTTCCCCTCCGGTTCGATCACGAGCGAGGCGCCCGACCGCGTCCCACTTGTCGAACGCGAAGGGCCCGAGGTAGTGGTAGGGGAGCCAGCGCTGCGGGTAGAGCGCGCGGACCATGTAAGGGATCGAGGGGAGCGGGTTCTCGAGGATGATGCCGGAGAGGCGCGGGACGGTGAGGGCGGGTGAAGAGGCGGACGGGACGAGCGGGGAAGACGCCGAGGCGGAGGATTCGACGTCGTAGTCTGATGTAGCAGTCGTAGAGATATGCGATGCGGATGTTTGTCGCGATTCAGGCGCAGACGTGCCGGTGCGATCCTCTCCGCCGGACGCGAACGGGCCGTGACGCAGCTGCTCGAGGAGCAGTACCGCCGCCGCGCCGCCGAGCGAATGACCATACAGGACGTAGCGTGATCCAGGGCCGTGACGAGTGTACGCGTGCGCTAGCGCCGCGCGGTAATCGGCGAGGATGCCTCGCTCGGTGGGCGTCGCACGGGTGGACAGCCAAAACGAGCGCGGAGCGACCGCGAACAGCGAGACGCGGGGCTCAGGAGGCGAACCGGAAGAGGAGCGAGGGGAAGGCGGCTCGCGCAGAAGCGCGCGGAAGAGAGGGGCGCGGAGGAGAGGGGTGCCGGCATTGCCTGTGAGAGAGGATGAGTGAGAAGGGTGTTACAGTTGCGGTGACGCAGCACACACCTTGAAGATACAGGATGACGACGTCACCAGGCAGCGGCTCTAACCTGGCCGCTGGATCCGCCCCCTCCCCTGCTCTTCGCCAGCTCAGCTCGATGCCGCGAAGCTTGACAGGGCGCCTCAGCCACGCGCTCGGCTCCGAGCTCGTCAGCGGGACCTCGGTCCAGCGCATGCCGGCGAACGAGCTATCGCGCTCCGTGGTACGCTCGCCTTTGCGCAGCGATTCGTCGCGGGTGCCGGGTGGGACCGACGGGAGGTAGATGATGCGACGCTGGAAGAGGACGAGCATGAGGCACTGCACACGACCGCATGAGTCAGGTGGACCGTATCATGAGTGGGAAACGCATAGTGAAAAGGAAAAGCAGGGGACCTTGTAGAACCACAGAAGAGCAGGCAAGCCGACTACGACCTGAGCGAGAAACAGCAGCGGCGGTCCTCCTGCATCCGGTAGCGTTCCTGCGAGAGGCTCATTGCTCGGCTCCGGCAACCTCAAGCCGAACAGATGTGCAGTTGGCGAGCTTCGAAACCCCCGACGTCGGGAAGGAGATGGCCGAGAGAACAGCGACGAGGCTCCGGGAAGAGCTGGAAAGCTTCGCAGGGCTCTAAAAATATGTCGTGGACACCCACAGCGAAGCATTGGCCTCGCGGTCAAAAGTGGCCGAACGGTACAAGGGCAAGAGTCCGGTTCGCCTCGCACGCTCACCTCGGCTCCGTCGCTGCCATCCGCTGGACATGGCGCCGAACGCTCCGTATCCTCGCTCTACGCTGCGAAACATCCTGCGAGCGCACGCACCCTCGAACAAGCAGTTCTCGTCGCAGGCCGACACCGTCGCCTTCATCGCCTACCTCTCCTTTCTCCAGCAACTCGCGCACGAGGCCAAGGGCGCCGCCGCGGAGGACAAGGGCGGACGTGTAGGGCTAAAGCAGGTCCGGCTGAGCGCACAGGCGGTTCAGAGGGCGAGCAAGGTGCGTCCACAGCGGTTCGCTCAACATGCGCGCACCGAACCCAGTCTGCAGCTTGGCGGACGAGCTGCGGTCTCTACAGCGATACTAACGTTGTCGTACACCGATGCAGAGAGTGCTCGAACGCGGCGAGCCGTGATGACCGTTACCACACCTCTGCCATGAAGAGACACACCTTGCCCTGTTTCCTCGCCGACGCGACGTTGTCCGACTCGCACAAGCTGCTGCCTTACGTGCTCTCGTGGCAACTTGGAACGTGCAGCGGCGGACAGCTTCGGATATCGCAAGAGCCATGCCCGCACCCGTCGCAGCTCGCGTTGGTGCGCATCTCTTCTCATTTCGCCTGCATACGAGACGGCTGAATTTGAGCTTTCCATCCTACAGATCGCAAACGCTGTCACTTAGCGGAGTAGGCTTTGAAAGTGTCCGTGGCGGTCTGAATCCCTTGGCGTCACGACTCACGACGCAAGTTGGCGCTGGACACACACATACAACCCATACAGACCGAGCAATTCAACGAGAGAGGGAGACCGGTCACAGAATCGAGTCCATAGGGAAGGATAGGCGTCCCGCCGGTCATCTAGGAATACGCGAGTGCCTTTTCCTGTTGCGAATTGGCTGGTCGCAGTCGAGCATGCGACCCTGAGCAAAGCTGAGCCACCTGAGCTTCTCGACGAGGTAATGATAGTGACGCGACCGTTGTAGGCGCAAAGCAGTGCGTTTTGGAAGTAAAGCCAGCCTCGCTGTCGAAAGAAAGGCGCAAGAAGAAATGGAGGAACCGCACTCTTGTGCCGGCGTTCCAGCCTGTGCTGTGCCTCAGCCGCGAGGCTATGGTCGACGTTATGCACACGGGTACGAACGTCATGTCCATGGAAATTGCTGGCAGCCTGGCTTGACGACGGCCTCGTGGTTGCGCGGAAGCAAACAGCCGTCGCTTGGAAACGTCACCTCCTCGTGGGTGAACTGACTCAGGCCGATCCTGTGCACTGCGCAGATTGTCTTGCTTCTCTGTGCGCGGCAGATTCGAGCGTGTGTCCCGGAATGTAAGTTGACGCCTCGGATTCCTCACGCTCAAAGAGCTGGAGAGGCGTCCGCAGCCGGCCTCGACGCTGAGCCTCCCGCGTGAGACATTGGCCAGATCCGGGCGCTTGCCCGTGCGAGTATGCAGGAAATGAATCGCCGAGTCGTTCGCGAATGCAAAGCATGAATGTACCCCTTTGCGATCCAAGCGCCAAGAAGGGCACCGTGCAACTCCCCGCAGTAATATGCAGCATGAATGCGCTCGGTCAAGGTGTCGTTGACGGTAGAAAGGAACGGGGAAGGAGGGAGAGCCGCAGAAGCGAGCTCCGTGGCGAAGACAGATAGCCCCCACATTTCTGGCCGCGGCTGCTATCGCAATTGCCGATCGGTCGTGGGTCCCGGCCGGGATAGCGATGGGAGTGCCGGAGCGGGGCAGCCTTTGGGCAGTCCTGCATCCTCGCGCTCGACGCGGCAGTCCTTGCTCCGAGTCAGACAGCAGGCAGGAGCAAGAGCACAAATGGCCGTCCAGCCGATCGTGTACGACGTCTCGAAGCCGTTCCCCGTGATCCGGTGCACGGGTTCCGCGAGGGACCGCGGCCGCCAGCACGGCCAGCAGGCCAAGACGCAGGTGCACGGCTCAATCAGTGCATACAAGTCGATCTTTCTCGACCTGGCCGGTCTGTCAGTGCGTGCGGACCTGTCGTCGGGACGAGGGAGAGGTCGTCTGGTCGCATGACCGCGCTGACATGACTTTCGCGCGCAGTGGGATGACGTGCTCCAGAAGGCGGCTACGTTTGAGGCTCCACTACGGTCGCAGCATCCGGACCTCGTCGAGGAGATGGAAGGAGTGGCCGAAGGAGCCGGCGTCGACTTTGTTTCGATCCTCGTGCTCAACGTCCGCTCAGAGTGCGTACTTTGCTAGTTCTAATGAACCGTTACGGAGTCACAGTCAGTATCTCACATGCGTGAATCACGCAGAATCTCACTGGCTGAACCGCTCGACGGCTGCACGTCGCTCAGCCGTGTGGCTTCAGATGGCTCGAGGGTGTGCTGGCCTGCTCGTGCACCTGCTTCCGGTCCGACAACCTCACTGACCAAGCGCCATCTCGTTGCAGTACATCGCGCAGAACTGGGACTGGAAGACGGCGATATTTCCCGGCATCATTGTCCTGCACATTGAACCCGACGACGGTTCGCCGGCGATCAAGATGATGACCGAGGCGGGCATCATCGGCAAGATGGGGCACAACACCGCTGGCGTGTGCCTTGTCATGAACGCCATCAAGGCCAAGAGCCTCGACCGCAACCTGCTCCCAATCCACCTTCTTATGCGCCGCATCCTCCAGCAGTCGAGCGCTGCGGCCGCAAGGCAGTACCTTGGGTCGCTTCCTGGTTGTGCGGCGTCAGTGTGAGTCTTGCAGTCCTGTCTGACACCGCCTAGGCCTGTGCCAGGCCAAGCTGCGCGCGCAATCCGTTGCGCTCCATCTGAATGACCTTTGCGCGCCTTGCAGACACCTCATGGTCGCCGATAAGCACACGTCTTTCACCCTGGAAACCTCGCCCAATGGCTACACACTCATCGACCCGGACGAGAACACCGTTGTGCGTTCCGCGGCTTGCGCATTGCCCTACGCTCTTCTCGCTCACTTACCCCTTCTCACTCTTCTGCCCGCCACAGCTCTGTCACACGAATCACTTTGTCGACGCAGAAGTGCACCGGAAGAGCAAGGAAGTCAATGACTGGCTCGCCGACTCGCCCGTCCGCCTTGCCAAGATCCGCGAAACGCTCGCGCAGACGCCCGACGTCACGCACGAGCGCATCCGCGAGCTCCTCAGCGACAGGAGCGACGGACCGCGCTCGATCTGCAGGCACGAGGGCGGGACCGGGGTGCGTCACTCGCCTTTCTCGCGGTGGTCGCACAATTCCGGACTGACGTGCTGCGGCTCCTCGGCCGCTCTTTCGTGCAGATCGACACGCTGTTCACGATCACAATGAATGCGACCGACGGCAGCGCGCAAGTCAAGGTGGGCAAGCCGGACGGGGCTGGCTTCGTCATGGACCTCGCGCTGTAGCAGTATCTCGGCTGCTCTGGATTCTGAATCCTCCTGAGTCTTCCTGAAGCAGGCAGAGTGATGCAAGGACAGTTGCACAAAAACGACGAGGGTGTAGAACGAGATGGGGGTGAGGATGCGAATGCGAACAAATCGACTGGGGAATGGGAGTGCACAACGGAGACGGTGACGAAAAAACCTGGACCACCTGGAGCGACGCGACGAGCGAGGTGCAGCTCACAACTCCTCCTCCTCGACACCCTCCATGCCCGCGCCGCCGGCGGCATTCTCCGGCCTGATCCCGACAAGCCAGCCAATCTCGCGCCGCATGCGGTCCCGCACGCCCTCCATCGCCCTCCTCACCTGCGCCGCGTCCGCCCGCGCCCCCGCGCCTGCCGAGGCTGCGACAAAGACGGACGAGGGCGGAGGCGCGCACACGTGCGCGACCTTGTCGAACCAGCTGCGCACGAGCGAAGTCGGGAGGACCTTGCCCTGCGCGTTGACGGCGTCGGCGAGGCGCGTGAGGAAGAGGTGCCAGGCGTTGAGCGTGAGAGGGACGAGGTGCGCTGCGAGCGGGTTGGTCGGAGCAGAGGTGGGCTGAGAGGCGGAAGAAGGTAGCGTCGCTTCGAGGCGGACGAGCGCGTGCGTGAGTGCGTCGAGGAATTGGAACGCCGTCGACGGGTGCGCGAGGTCGTCCTCGGACATGACGCCCGTAGGTGCCTGGGCGGGGACAAACAGGCCGAGGAAGCGTCGCGACTCGGAGACGAACTCTTCGAGCGGGACGCGCACGCGCGACCAGATGTATTCGGCCCGCAAGAAGGCGCCTGTCGGCGTGGCTGTCACGACAGCGCGCTCCAAGGCAGAAAGGGTGTCGAGAATGGTCGCGAGGGAAGGTGTTGGGAGGAGGGCGGCGATGGTCGGTGCCAGCTGAGGATTCGTGGTGAGGAGGCGGGAGAAGACGTTCAAAAGGGCAGGCTTGTCGAGCGAGGCTGCGGGAGCAGTCAGTCAGCTGACTGCCACTGGACCAAATAGCTGAAAATGCACTCACCGAGAGCTTTGCCCAAGTCGCCGACAACGGCCGCACCGCCACCGAGTCCCGAAGGTGCTGCAGCGCCCGCTGCGTCCGGTCCAGACGGTGCTCGTCGTGCGCGCTTGGCGCTAAACGACTGCATCGGCTTGATGGTACGCGGTGCACCAGCGCCGCGTGCGCTCGCACCGCCCTCGTCGTCGTCACTCGACATGCCGGGCGACGCACTGCGCCGCCTCCTGCGCGAGTTGGGCTGCGCAGCCGACGGCGACGGCGACGCCGGGCGGGCCTGCTGCGCCGCTGCGCTCGTGCTCGCCGAGCCCCAGCCGACGCTCGACGGGGTCTGGCTGCGCGCCGCGCCAGCTCCTCCTCCCCCGGCTCCTCCTGAAGCGGCCCGCGCGCCGAAGCCGAACCCGCCGCCGTTTGCGGCGCTCATCCCTACACCCCAGCCGAGTACACCGGGCTGGCTGCCGGGAATGGAGCCGAACGAGACGCCGTGTGCGAAGGAAGGGACGGGGGACGAGGGGGCGTGCGAAGGGGACGAGAGAAGGTGCGGCTGGGAGAAGGGCGACGAGGGCAGGGTCTGCACGGGCTGCTGGTACGAGCCGTGTGTGTACTGCATCGCGCACTCGCTGCCCGCCTGGCGCTCTGTGCGCAGAGAAAGGGCGGCGAAGAGATGAAGGCGGACGAGGCGAGGCTCGAGAGCGGGCAACGCTCAGCGCAGACTGGCTGTTCCGCTGGGGGTACTTCGTTGAGCGCTGTGAGCCGGTCCAAGCCAGTCGGAGCTTGCCTCAGCGCAGAGGCGGCGAGCGAGCGTGACTGGAATCCGTGAGAGCACCGCCGCATGCCGCACGCCCAAGTCGACATCGACAACCTCAGCCACAGCCTTACGAGCGCTGCGACTAGTCTACATGTGCTTGCGATGCACTACTAGACTTTTGCGTGGCTCGCATGGTCCTCGTCGGGCGGACCGAAGACGGCGCCACGGAGGTAGCGGTAAAGACCCTCGACGCGAGCTTCTCTCGTTCCATACGCTTGGCTGGCCTGTCACAGCGCCGCTGAAAAGATGGTGCGGAGAGCGCGCCGCATTCAGTACCTTTCCCTCCTCCGGTCCGGGCTCCTGCTCCTCCTCCTGCCGCCACCCCCTCCCGACGACCCCCTCTCGTCCTCTCTCCGCCGGTCCCCGCCACGGTACCCGCCGTCCCTCCCGTCCCTCCTGTCGTCATACCTCCCGCCATCTCCTCTTCGGCCACCGTCCCGATCCCGCGCGCGCTCCCGCTCCCGCTCGCGGTCTCGCGCGCGAGAATCGACGTCGGCGAGGTCGAAGACCATCTCGCCATGCCCGCCGCGCACTTGGTGCGAGTACCGACTCGAGCCATAGTCGCGACTGTCACGATCGCGGTCGCGGCCGTCGCGGTGCTGGGAAGAGGAGGACGAGGGAGGGTAGTCGCGCGAGTGGGTGTTCCGGTACGAGGATGAAGAGGACGTGGGAGGCGGGCCGCGGTGGTTCGCCGAGGAGGGGGGAGGACCTCGGTTCGAGCGGTTGGGCGGCGGACGACCGCCGGTGCGGTTGAAGACCCACGAGTTGTGCAGTTTTGTGACACTCTGCGGGGGGCCAACAGCAGGTCAGTCATCTCCGTCACCGTAAGAGAGTCCTAGATGAGCACGCTACGCACCTGCGAAAAGTCGACGTGGATGCGGCGGTCGTCAATCAGGACGTTGTCCATCTTGAGGTACGCGCGCTCTGCATCCTCGCGCTCGGCAAACTCGATGAACGCATACTGGAGCGAGTCGCCCGTCTTCTGGTCGCGGATGATCTCGCAGCTGTAGATCTTGCCGAACCGCGAAAAGATGAGCTCGAGGTCCTCGCTCGTCGTGACGCTGTTGAGCTTGCACACGAAGAGGACGTTCTCCGGCGGCGCGACGTCGGCGAACGGCAGGTCGCCGACCATCTCGAGCGTGAGCGCCTGGGCGCGCGCCTCGCGCTCGCGTCGCCGCTGCTCGATCTCCTCGGGGTCGCCCTTCTCCTCGATCTCCTCTTCGTCCCCGACTCGCAGCGAAGCGAGCTGCTTGGCGGTCGGGACAGGCGAGTTCGGCGGGATCTCGAGCCCTTCTGGGTCGTCGAATGGGTCGTCTGCGAGTGCGTCGGGTCAGAATTGGTCGTGCACTGCAGTCGGATGTCTGCGCGGCAGAACGCACCCAGGACGACGACATGACGGATGCGAATGTCGCGCAGCGGCCGCCCCTCCTGGTCCGTCAGTGCCTCGTTGATCTTGACGAGGGTGTCGTCGCCCTCGATGACGCGGCCGAACGGCGCATGCTTGCCGTCAAGGTAGTCGAGGTTGTCCTTAAGCGTGAAGAAGAACTGGCTGCCGCACCCGCGCTGCTCGCCCTCGCCCGCGATGGCCATGCTCAGGGTGCCGTACGCGGCATGCTTGAGCTTGGGCGTCGTCTCGGGGACGAAGTACGGCGTGCTCTGGTACTGGGGCGCCGAGCGCGGCAGCTGGTGGAAGATGGACGCGCCGCCCGTGCCCGAGTCGGTCGGGTCGCCGGTCTGGGCGATAAAGTCCCGGATGACGTTGTGGAACGAGCAGAAGTTGTAGCGGTACGCCTTGCAGAGCTTGAGGAAGTTGAGCGAGAGGATCGGGCACAGCTCTGTCTCGAGGTCGACCTGTCGCAACGACATCAGCTCGCCTGGGGCTGGGATTCGGCAGGTCGGTGCACGCACGATAATGTCGCCTACTGACGTCTCAAACAGCACCGACTGTGGGCGTCGACCGGGCGCAAAAGCGAGGTCAATGTCCGCCCCACCTTTCGCTGCGAGCAGAGTGCGCAAGGCGACGCACCATGCTGCCGCTACTCTGGGCGGGTCTCGAGCACTGTCTACAAGCGTCTGAGCGTAGCAGCAAGTCCCTTCAAGCGGGTCGGGCGGTGTAGTCACGGCCAACCTCGAAAGTCGTCGATCTCACCGCCCTTGTTCGCTCCATGCACTCGCTCCTGGAGCTGCGCTGAAGTCGCCAGCCGACGCATTGCGTGTGTAAAATCTCGCTCACCGGGGCAGTAAGGCTTCCGCTGCGCTGTGGCTTGCTTTGCGGTCTCGTTCAGACGAATGGTCCTGCTTGCTCCCCGCACTCAGCTAAGCCAGACCGGGGCTTTCTGCGCCGAGACTGGACCGCTCCATTGGTACGCACACAGCCGCGCAGAGGCGCGCGCGACAGGCCTCAGGCTATTTCGGCCTCGTCTCGACCACTTCCCGCACAAAGTGGGGGCGATTCGTGCTGGTGGGGCGCCCGGAGCTTGCCTCTCTGCTTCTGACAGTCCACTTGCGCTACGCTGCTTCTTGTCGTGCCCCTTTCTTGCTGCTGTCCGACTTCCGCCATGCCTCGCCCTCGCGTCCTTCTCCTCGGCGACCCCGCTCGGCACCTCGACGACCTCTGGAGCGACTTCCAGCAAAAGTTCGAAGTCATCCCTGCCAACCTGACCACGCACGACGAGTTTAAACAGGCCCTGCGCGAGAAGCGGTGCGTTCTGTCCCGGGCCCTCACGCGGTTCTTCCGCTGACCGCATGCCCGCCGCACCACTTGTATTTCTCCTCGTCGTGCGCAGCTATGGCGACTTCGAAGCCATCATCAAGCTTGCCGTCGAGAACGGTACCGAGAGCTATCCGTGGAACGCGGATCTCATCTCGCACCTCCCTCAGTCCCTCAAAGTCTTTGCCGCCGCAGGCGCAGGCTTCGACTGGCTCGACCTCGACGCGCTCAACGAGCGCGGAGTCGCTTTCGCCAACTCGCGCGGCGCAGGCGACACGGCGACGTCGGACCTCGCGCTGTACCTCATCCTGTCCGTCTTCCGCCTCGCGAGCTACTCGGAGCGCGCCGCGCGCACGGGCGACCCCGAGACGTTCGCACGCGTGCACCTCGAGATTGGCAAGTCGGCGCACAACCCGCGCGGGCACGTCCTCGGCGCGGTCGGGCTCGGCGCGATCCAGAAGGAGATCGCGAGGAAGGCGGTGCATGGCCTTGGGATGAAGCTCGTCTACTACGACGTCGCGCCTGCCGACGCGGAGACGGAGATGGCGCTCGGTGCTGAGCGCGTCGACTCGCTCGAAGAGCTTGCGAGGCGGAGCGACTGTGTCAGCGTGTCGGGTGGGTCTCTCGCTTTGCCATCGGTGCACCAATCCTCTCGGCACTGATCATCGCGCATGGCAGTGCCCTATATGAAGTCGACGCACCACCTCATCGACGAGGCCTTCTTCGCCGCAATGAAGCCCGGCTCGCGCATCGTCAACACTGCGCGTGGCCCCGTCATCTCGCAGGACGCACTTATCGCCGCGCTCAAGTCGGGCAAGCTGCTCAGTGCAGGCCTCGACGTGCACGAGTTCGAGCCACAGGTGTCCAAGGAACTCATCGAGATGGTGCGTTCGAGTCCCTCCGCTGCTCTGCTCGCCTTCCATTCTGTCAGATCGTGCTGATCTATCTCTGAGTCTGCAGAAGCATGTCACGCTCACGACGCACATCGGCGGAGTGGCCATCGAGACCTTCCACGAGTTCGAGCGGCTCACCCTGACCAACATCGACCGCTTCCTCTTACAAGGCAAGCCCTTGCTGACAGTGCGTTTCTGTCCGAGTTCTCTGCGCCTCTAGTATTGCCCCTACTGACGCTCTGGCGCTGCTGCAGCCTGCGGGCAAGGAGTTTGCGCCGTCCAGCGCTGCATGACCTGCTCGGACAGATTCAGATTTGATCCTGCAGGAAGGAGTGCACGAGGAGGGCAGCACCCTGACAAGAGCGCTCCCTGTGCAATGAACCTTACAGGATGTCGCAATGAAACTCAGGGAGACAGCGGAACAGCGGAAGTTGCTGCTGAAATGCGCGGCGTCCGAAGCACAAGGTTTCTGCCCGACCGACATTCGCGCGGCGGTGTGTACATGTCGAGCAAGTTCTCACATAGCTAGAGCAGCCTGTAGGCAGTCCTCGAAAGCGCCAGTGGTTTTGGCTCAAGTCCGCGGCGGGAACGAGGCGATGAAGGTTGGCCGTCGTCCGCTCTGCTGCCCCCGTCGCTCGCCTCGAGTCAGCCGAGGACAAGCACAGGCAGTCTACCAGAGCGTCTGTGCGCTTGCCCAAGCTGCCGCAGAACGTCGCTCGCCGTGCTGACCTCGCTCCACTCCCTCATCGCCGTCGAATCCATAGCTTCGAGTACGTCCATACAGCTTGTGCAAGCGCGTGTGGACCTCTGTTGACACTGTACGAGCAGGCCTCGCACGCGTGACTTTCGACCACCTGTTGTGCCGCCAACTGCGCCCTTCCCACCGCTCTCTCCGCCGCAACTCCCGCTCCCTGGAAGTCTAACCCGGCTGCACCAACACGATGGGCGTACTTGAGAAGATCAAGCAGATCGAGGAGGAGATGGCGAGGACGCAGAAGAACAAGGGTCCGTTCACCTTTCTCACGCCGTGTGTTGCCTGCCATACGCGATCCGCCGATGCGCTTGCGGTGCCTAGCTGACCCTAGCTACTTTGAACAGCCACTGAGTACCACCTCGGTCTCTTGAAGGCGAAGGTGCGCTCGCTTTGTCGGCCTTGTCCGATTCTCTTTCTGAGAGGCGCCGCCTTTTGCATGCTTCGCCATGCAGCCGAACATCTGCTGACGCTCCTGTCCTCCTTCTAGCTCGCCCGTTACCGCGCCCAGCTCCTCGAGGGCGAGACGTCCAAGTCGTCGAAACCGGGCGCCGGCTTTGACGTGAGCAAGAGTGGCTACGGGCGAGCAGTCCTGATCGGGTTCCCGTCCGTCGGCAAGAGTACGCTGCTGAGCAAGGTGACGAGCACCGAGAGTGCCGCGGCGGCGTATGCGTTCACGACGCTCGTCGCGGTTCCCGGTGTTCTCGATCTCGATGGTGCCAAGGTGCAGTGTGCGTCAATGCTCGCACGGGCGTTTCTTGTTTCGTCATCCTGACCGACTCGCGAGCTGCAGTGCTTGATTTGCCGGGAATTATCGAGGGAGCAGCAAGCGGTCGTGGGCGAGGCAGGCAGGTTGTCGCGGTTGCTAAGGTGCGCTCACTCCGGCTCGAGAGCATACCGGAGCAATCGTCTGACACTTCTATGCTCCGTATAGACTGCAGACGTGATCGTGGTGCGTACCCCTGACTGTGCTTGTTGTGGGCTCGCCTCACACCTGCTTTTGCTTGGCTACGCAGATGATGCTGGACGTGACAAAGTGAGTGCCACTGAGACACATGTCCTGCCCACATCAGCTGACGTACGAGCGCTGTGCAGGAGCGAGGAGCAGCGACGACAGCTCGAGCACGAGCTCGAGGAGATTGGCATCCGGCTGAACCGCACCAAGCCTGACATCGTCTTCCGGCCAAAGACGGCGGGAGGTGTCACCATCACTGCGACTGTGCCGCTCACCAAGACGGACGAGCGGACGATTCGCGGTATCATGCAGGCGTACAAGGTGGGCTGCAAGCATTCTTCGCGCACCTGTCCGTCCACCTTACTCACGATTGCTGCTCGCAGATCCACAACGCCGACATCATGATCCGGGAAGACGTGCGTCTTTGAAGTCAACCGCCTCTCGTTTGACTCCTCCTCACGCGGCTTCTGCAGATCACCTCGGACGACCTCGTCGACTCGATCCTCGGCAACCGCAAATACGTGCCGTGCCTCTACGTGTACAACAAGATCGACTCGTGCTCTCTCGAGGAGGTCGACCGTCTCGCCCGCGAACCGCACACCGTCGTCATCTCGTGCGAGCTCGACCTCGGGCTCGAGGTGCTCAAGAAGCGCATCTGGCAGTACATGGGCTTCAACCGGTGAGTTCGGCGTCTCGCCCTGTCTTCTCGAGACGCTTTGCGGGTGCATGGTATGTTGGCCGTATATGACCAGTGCTGATGGACTCCTCTTCGGCAGCATCTACACCAAGAAGCGCGGCGAGGAGCCCGACCTGTCGGACCCGCTGATCATCAAGACCGACGCGACCATGGAGGCAGTTGTGCGTAACTCATCGCTCGGACGAGCCTGTCTGCCGTCTTGACTTGAGACACCGTTTGCAGTGCGCGTCTATCCACAAGGGCATTGTCGCCAAGTACAAGTACGCGATCGGTGCGTGCTTGATCGTCTCTTCCCGCGGAAGCACGCTTGCAATGACCTAATCATCGCCTACACGCAGTCTGGGGCAAGTCGTCCAAGTTTGCGCCACAGCCGCAGAAGGTCGGGTTGACGCACCGGTGTGCGCAAGACGATGGTGCGTTGCGTGTCCTGCATGGCCGTCCCGCTTGGACTGCTGCTGACGTCGGAACGTCCGCAGTCATCTCGATCGTTACGAAGGTGTAGCGACTCGGTCTAGCAACGCTCACCTGATTAAGCCGTTTCCGCTTCCGAGAGTTCGGGTTCCAGCGATCGCTGCCAGTGTATCTCGCTGAAGCCGCGAAGGGACTTCGGTAGCGGCCGATGTGGATATCGCGGCTGGAGTGGGGTCTGCTTGCAAAGCAGTTGTGTCTGTTTCGGACTCCAGGTGGAACTGATAGGTTACAAGGAGGCGGCACTACGCAATGATATCGGTTGACGACAAGAGCAAATATCGGTTGACGATCGGATAAACAACAGCGGTTGACGATGTGTACGGAGTGGCCACGGAGACAAAGAGAAGAAAGAGAAGGACAGACAGCTCAGAGCGGGAAGAGCCAGGCCGGATGCTGGCTGCCGAGGCGGCGCACCTTCTCTGCCGCCTCTGCGTCGCTCTCGCCGCGGCTGCTGACCTTCTCGGCGTCGCTCGAAAGCGAGTCGAGCTCGCCGAGGCGGTAGTCGCGCTTGCCTGCGAGGCGGAGGGCGTTTTCGCGCTTGACGAACCACAGCATCAAGGCTGCGAGGACGACCTGCAGCGCGGCAAACCCGAGCACCATCGAGTTGCCCGTGTAGTAGTTGGGCGCATCAGTCGGCACTGGGGACGGGGGACGTCAGGCAGGTTCCGGGCGGGACGAGAGGGAAAATGCGCCGCACAGTAGCACCAAGTGGCGATGATGGCGCCAAGCTGACCCCATCCGGGTACCAAGCCACTCGCAACGCTCCGCTCAGTACTGCGGGGAGCAGAATGTCAGCAGGAGGAGCTGACGTGAAGGGCGGCCGGCTCCAAGATGCAGACGCACTCGGTTGCCGCGCATCCGACGCCCCAAGCGATCCACATAGGTCCTCCAGGGAATGCCCCGATGCCGTTGAGGAAGAGCATGGCATAGCGCGCGCTCGTATCGCTCATGTCGGTGCCGACGAAGACAGCGTAGCCTGCACATGAGGAAAGGTCAATCGTTGCGTTCAAGGGCCGACGAGCCGGAAATGAGTGCGACGGGACGTACCGACGACAGCAAACGGAGCAGCAAAGAGGAGGAGGACTCCGCGCCTCTTGAGCAGAGTGCTCGCGAGACCGAGACCGACCATGAATGCCCAGATGGCGGCGAAAGGCGGGACCGAGCGCAGCTGGATCTGGACAGTGGTCATGCCTGCGTTGGGAAATGCGTGTGAAGGAGAAGGGAGAAGGACGAGCGAGTAGGATCGACCGGAAGAAAGGAAGCAGAGCGTGGTCAGTCTCCGGTCCCTGTCACACCAACCTGCTCGTCAGGTGGTGCACAACGCACCAGGGTACATCGACCGCACGATCGTCGGCGTAAACAGACTCGCGCCCTGCACGCCGACATTGGCCGCGAGGTAGCCGAACGCGCAGATCCATGGCGCGGGCGTGCAGAGGTATCGCCACACGGCGCCGCGGTCGCTCTTCTCGTTGGTGCCCGAGACGGAGACGTCGCGGCCGACGCGGCGGAGGCAGAGCTCTGGAAAGTGCCGGCGGGAGAGCGGGACGATGAGAGATGGACGGGACCGCGAGAGGGACCGACGGTGGGAAATAGACAGCAAGACACCCGTCAGCAGCTGCGACCCAAGACTTTGCAGAAAGAAAGAGCAAAACTCACCCTTCTCCTCGGCGGTAAGCCACCACGCATCTTGCGGTCCCGACGCGCTCAGCGCAGCCGTGATCCCGCTAATCACAATCGTGATGATGCCCTCAAAGACGAAGATATTGCGCCATGCGCCGCCGAGCGAGCCGACCTCGCCGGCGGCAATGAAGCCCGACGCGAGGAGGCCGCCGAACGCTCCGGCGAGGGCGGCGGCCGAGACGAGGATCGAGAGGCGGAAGACCATCCTGCGAAGGGAGCGGTCAGTACGTTCACTCGGACGGACGAACGATGAAGGGGCACGCACTCGTCACGCTTGTAGAATCGACTCAGCACCAGGCTCTGTGCCGGCAAGACTCCGCCTTCGGCGATACCTGCGCCAACCCACGTCAGAATGGCAAGCTCAACTGTCCGACGTGCAGACGTGCGCACCGAGCAAGATGCGCAGCCCGATGAGCTGCGAGAAGTTCTTGACGAAGCCGGTGCACATGCAAACGAGGCCGAAGGCGAACACTTGCAGCGGAATCCAGACACGGGCGCCGATGTATTCTGTCGCCCACCGTGCTGTCAGAACCAGAGCGTGATGCAGTCTTGGGAAAGACGCACTGCAGACCGAATTGGAGCACATCTCCCACAGAGCGTAGAAGACTGATGGAGGCGGGGGAGTCAGCACGAGCACGAGGTTCGCGAGACGGCGAAGATTTCCCGGCGCACTGTAGAAGACAGTCAAGGCAATGTTGAACTCTATTGTGTGCCTTCAGGGTCAGCGGTAGGTTCGCGGCGTAAAGAGAGGATCCGACCTACGGTAGCCAGTCAGGCCCAGGTCCCGCTCGAGACCAGCGACGCGAGCATTGCCGATGTTTGCTCTGTATGCGATGTTGTCATCAGTCTCATAAAATTGGAACATAGGAGAGGAGAAGCGCACCGGTCAATGAACGTGATCAAGAAGACGACGAAGAAGAGCGGGGTGAGGATGAGGTCGAGCTTCCACAAAAGCCGCCGTTCGAGCGTAGCTGTTGGTGCGCGCGACACGGGCAACACAGCGGCAGCCGCACACGAGCAGAGAGATCCGCAAGGTATCGAACGAGGGGGAGAGGCGATCGGCGGCACGTTGAGGATGGCGCCAAGGGGCTCGAGCTCGTCAGTACGCGTCTCTTGACGCCGCAGACGACGAAGATTGACGAACCAGAAGGGTTGGGTCCGTCCATAGCAGCAGCAGCGGGGGAGGGAGGAGCGCGAGCGTGCTCGAGCTGGCGCTCTTCGGCCTTTTCGAGGACGGCGCTCACGTGCTGGGCGGGCATGGCGCGGGGCGAGAGAGCGATCCAGTCCCAGGGCAAGCGGAGAGCAGGGAGAAAAAGAGCGGAGAGCAGTGGGACTCCTGGGTTGCCAGTTCTTGGACGCGGGACTCCGGATTAAGCGCCGGACAGCGGGTGGAGTGCGGAGACGGGGCCAGCGAGTGCAACGTGAAGCAGGCGCCAGCCGAAAGAGTGCAGCCGCTTGTGGAGGCTGCAGTGCAGCGCAGCGGCATCGTGGGCGGCAACTGGAGCGCACGAACCCTCGCCAAGCCCGCTAGCGAGAGGGTCGATCCGCGTGAATGGAAGCGGCGCCGGAGGAATTGCCTGCAGAACCGAGCACGCCGTGTCCGAGAGCACGGGACTGTGCTCGGTAGCAACTCGGTAGCGTCTCCGTCCTCCAACAGTGGCGGCCCCTCGGCCTGTGCACCTCGGCATTTGAGTTCCGGGACGTGTTGCTGACGACACGGGCGATCGACGACCTGGGGACTCTGCTCTGTCACAACTTGTCACTCGCTGGGCTGCAGGAATCTCCGCCGACCACCAAGCTCACCGAGAAGCCGGCAACAGAAGGAGGCTGGAAGATGAGACGAAGAGCAGCACAAGGGGGACGCAGCACCTCTTGCGCTCACTTATTGGCAGTAGTGTTGCTTTGCAGTGCACTGTACTTGCAGCCGTGCAAGCACTCTGCTTGGACTTGCCCGCTTCCGCGTGAGCGAGGTGACCGCAACTCGCTCGCTCGTTCGGCTTAGCTTCGTCAGCCGCTGGCAGCGCTGCTCGGTTGCGTCTCGCTTCCTCTGGACCGCGCAGCCGTGAGCATGCGCGAGTGGTACAATCCCGTGTGCCCCGGGCAGGCCTACAACCCGGCCAACTGGGACCTCGACCCGTGCTTCCAGGCCACCGCGCTCTCGCTCGTCCCGACCGCCGCCCTCGCCCTCGTCGGCGGCCACGACTTTGCCAGGCTTTGGAAGCGCTACAGGGCCGGCGAACGCGAGCGCCTCCCTGACCAGGGCAAGGCCGCGTACGGCCTCAAACTTGTGCGTCGCGCGCCAGCTTGCGTACTTGCGCGCAGAGTGGAGGCTGACTAGACTCGGCTGCGGTAACTCTTGCAGGCTCTCCTCAGCGCCCTGATCCTCGTCCAGGTCGCACAGATCGTCGTCGTCGCCGTCGAAGCCCACCGCGCAGGGCGAGGCGGCGTCCATGTCTTCGGGGACGTCCGCTTCCCCTTTGCCTTACTCACGCTCGCAGCCTACGTGTGTCCTTCTCCCGCCAGCATCGACTAGCGAGTACTCACGTCGAACACCCGCAGGTCTTTGCGCACTTCCTCGAGACGGCGTCGCACCCTCTCCTCCCTCACGCCTCGGACTCGCTCCTCTTCTGGTCCCTCCTTGCCCAGGCTGTCTCGACCGTCACTCTCCGCTCCTATCTCATCGCGCCCGTCGCCCCGCGCTTCCTACGCGGCACGCCGCTCGCGCAATTCGTCCTCCTCGTCGTCCGCCTCGTCCTCCTCGCATCCTTCTTTGCCCTCGAGCTCCTCGGCCCGCAGGGATGGGAGGGCATGTCCTGGCGCGACTTTGTTCCCTTTGTCAAGAACGAGGGCAAGATCCGTCTCGGCGAAGACGAGGAGCAGCGCCGCAACGGCACGGGCGACGACGACCTCGCTTTCGAGCAGAAGGAGTGCCCGAGGCTCCGCGCCAACGTCTTCCAGCGCCTCACCTTTTCCTGGATGACCCCGATGTGAGGCGTGAAGGTCTGCTCGTTGAGGAGTTAGGCATTGACGGTTCGAATCGCAGGATGAAGACGGGCTACCGCAAGTTCCTCACCGAGGAGGACCTCTGGGCGCTTCCTGTGAGCCTCGCAATGCCCCCGTGTTCATGCCTCTGTACTGACCTGGTCTCGCAGCCCGACGACACTGCCTGGGCCCTCGGCCAGCGCCTCGAAAAGGCCTGGCAAGCGCGCCGCGCCCGCGTCGCGCACAAGACGCACACGGACCCCGCGCCCGGCCAGCAACCGACGTACGCCGTCACGCCCGCAGACGGCAAGCAGAAGAACGACGACGAGAAGGACAAGCGGCCGAGCCTGACGGGCGCGCTCGTCAGCGCGTACGGAGTCCCGTTCTTCACCGCTGCGCTGTTCAAGGTGCGCATTCGAGTCTTCGTAGCGGGCACACAATCGCTTGACTGACCGCCTCCCTGCAACACAGCTTGGCCAGGACACGCTTGCCTTCCTCCAGCCCTGGCTGCTCAAGCGCCTCCTCGCGTTCGTCGGGTCGTACTACAGCCCCGACGGCGAGCCCGCCTTCCACGGCTACATCATCGCCCTCGGCATGTTTTTCTGCGCTATCGTGCAGACGGTGAGCTAGGGGACCCTTCATTGCGCAGGAGACACGAGACTCATGCTTTCTCGTGCAGCTCCTCCTTCACTGCTACTTTGCTCGCGTCTTCGAGACCGGCATGCGGGTTCGCGGCGGACTCATCTCGCTTATCTACAAAAAGGGTGCGTGTCGCCCGTCGCCTTGCGCTCCGTTTGCGTCTAACGTAAGTCGCCCCGCAGCCCTCGTCCTCTCGCCCTCGGAGCGCGGCGGCCGCCTCACGGGCGACATCGTCAACTTGCAGTCGACGGACGCGACGCGTCTGCAGGACCTGTGCACGTACGGGCAGATCGCGTGGTCGGGCGTGTTCCAGATCACGCTCGCGTTCGTCTCGCTCTACAACCTCCTCGGGTGGACCATGTTTGTCGGCGTCGGCGTCATGATCGCCAGCATGCCGCTCACGGCGATGATTGCGAGGTGCGTCTGAGTTCGGCATTGCTTGATCACAGGGCAACGAAGACTGACGCGATGGGCGAGCGCAGGTACCAGACCAAGCTGCAGCGTGCGCAGATGAAGAACAAGGACGAGCGCACGTCGGTCATGAGCGAGATCCTGAACAACATCCGCTCGATCAAGCTGTGCGTCATTGCCGCCTTGCGCTCACCTCGATCTGAGCTGACCAGCTCCACACTCGCAGCTACGCGTGGGAGGACTCGTTCGCGCAGCGTCTCTTCGACGTCCGCAACAACAAGGAGCTCAGGATGCTCAAGCGGATGGGTGAGCTGGGTCTCGCCGACTGCCCGGCAGCGGATTCGCTGACCACCTTCGCGCTGCAGGCTACCTCTCGGCCTCGTCCAATTTCCTCTGGTCGTTCACCCCCTTCGCTGTCGCTTTCTCGACGTTCGCCCTCTTCTCGACCATCTCGGGCAAGCCCCTCACGAGCGAGATCGTCTTCCCGGCAATCACGCTTTTCCAGCTGCTGGGCTTCCCGCTCGCTGTTCTCCCCGTCGTCTTCTCGTCGCTCGTCGAGGCCTATGTCTCGATCGACCGCCTCACCGACTTCCTTGTCGCCAAGGAGATCCAAGCCGACGCGGTCAACATCTCGGTCCCCTCGCGCGAACTCCAGCCGGGCGACGAGCTCGTCTCGGTCGTCCAGGGCGACTTCACCTGGACGCCGCTCCCCGCCCCCGATGCGCCCGCTTCGACGCCTCCGCCGGTCAACCACCTCCAGGACATCAGCTTGAGCGTCAAGAAGGGCGAGCTCATCGCCGTCGTCGGCCGCGTCGGCGACGGCAAGTCGTCGATCCTCAGTGCCGTCCTTGGCGAGATGAACAAGGTCGACGGGCAGGTGACGGTGCGCGGCACAGTCGCCTACTGCGCGCAGCAGCCGTGGATCATGGGCGGCACGGTCAAGAGCAACATCACGTTTGGCCACCGCTTCGAGCCCGAGTTCTACGACCTCGTCCTCGAGGCTTGCGCGCTCCGCGAGGACCTCAAGCTCCTGCCGCAGGGTGACGAGGTGCGTTGACCGGCACACACGTCACGGCATGTTCGCTGACTTCTGTACGCACAGACCGAGGTCGGCGAGAAGGGTATCAGCCTGTCCGGTGGGCAGAAGGCCCGTGTCGCTCTCGCGCGCGCCGTCTACGCCCGCGCCGACATCTACCTCCTCGACGACCCGCTCAGCGCCGTCGACGCGCACGTCGGCCGCCACCTGTTCGACCGCGTCATCGGCCCCGAGGGCCTGCTCAAGGACAAGGCGCGCCTGCTCTGCACGAACGCGATCCCGTACTGCTCGCAGGCCGACCAGCTCATCTTCCTGCGCAAGGGTGTCATCCTCGAGCGCTCGACCTATGCTGCCGCGATCGACGGCGACACGGAGCTCTCGCGCCTCCTGATCGAGTTTGGCAAGTCGGACAACAGCGACGCGTCCGACACGGAGGACAATGGCGACGCCTCGGCGGACGAGAAGACCGCTGTCGGTTCGGGCTCGGAGGACGCCGACGAGCCTGTCCAGTCTGAGGCCAAGCTCGATGCCGACGACCTCGCCGTCAAGCTCAAGGTCGCCAACAGCCGCGCGCTCACCAAGCGCGCTGTCCCCGTTCCCGTCGAGGAGCAGAAGCTCGAGACGCTCCGCACCTTGAAGCGCAGCTCGCGCCCGAAGGAGAACCGCGAGCAGGGATCGGTCAAGAAAGAGGTCTACTGGGAGTACATCAAGGCCAACGGCTACATGGGCGTGCGTCCATTTTCACGCCTCTGATTGCGCGCCGCAGCTGGCAGCTCACCCGCCACGCGTCCGCAGAGCTTCCTCTACGTCTTCACCATCGTCTCGCAGCAGGCGCTCCAGGTCCTCACCAACGTCTGGCTCAAGAACTGGAGTCAGCACAACTCGGACACGGGCGAGAACGGCAACATCAAGTACTACCTGTCGATCTATGCCGCGCTCGGTTGCAGCGCCAGCATCATCTTCTTCATCAACGGCATCCTCCTCTACTCGCTCTGCGTTATCCGCTCGGCCAAGCTCATGCACGACAGCATGTACGTTCCCGCTCATTCCGCCCCTCTCGTGCTGTCGATGCTGATTTGACCGCCCCCAGGTTCCACGCCGTCATCCGCTCGCCGATGCTGTTCTTCGAAACGACGCCGCTCGGGACCATTCTCAACCGCTTCAGCCGCGACGTCTACGTGATTGACGAGGTCCTCGCACGCGTCTTTGGCGGCTTTGCGCGGACCCTTGCTGGCGTTTTCGGTGCGTCGCATTCTATTGTCTCAATAGAAGGCCCGCTCACATCTCTCGCTCCTCGCAGGCATGATCTTCGTCATCGCTTCGTCGGCGCCCGCGTTCCTCATCGTCCTCGTGCCGCTTCTCTTCATCTACAAGCAGGTGCAGACGTGCGTTTCTCGCCACTTAGCGTTTGCCTCGATCACAGGCCTTGACGCCGGCTCCTCCACAGTTACTACCTGGCGACGTCGCGCGAGCTCAAGCGCCTCGACGCGACGACCAAGTCTCCCATCTTTGCGTCGTTCCAGGAGACGCTCGGCGGCGTTTCGACCATTCGCGCCTACCGCCAGTCTGCCCGTTTCATCGCCGAGAACGAGGCTCGCGTCGACCGCAACCAGGAGGCCTACTTCCCTTCAGTCAACTGCAATCGCTGGCTCGCTATCCGGCTAGAGGTGCGCTCCCGACCTCAATTGGCTTTGCCGGGACTCCCGATACTGATCTGCAACCTCGACGTAGTTCCTCGGGTCTATCCTTATTCTGAGCACCGCCCTCCTTGCCGTCTTCACGCTCGTGCACACCAACAACCTCAACGCCGGTGTCGTCGGTCTCATGCTCTCGTACGCGCTCTCGACTACGCAGACGCTCAACTGGATCGTGCGAAGCGCCACTGAGGTCGAGACCAAGTGCGTTGTGCTCTGCTTCGCCGCTGCGGATTAAACGCTGACCTTGCGTGTACAGCATCGTGTCGGTTGAGCGCGTGCAGGAGTACATCCACCTTCCTTCGGAGGCGCCGCTCGAGGTGCCCGAGCACAAGCCTGCCGGCGACTGGCCGCAGCGTGGCACGATTCGCTTCGACCACGTCAAGGCGCGGTACCGCAAGGAGCTCGACCTCGTCCTCCGCGACGTCAACTTTGAGATCAAGGCGGGCGAGAAGGTCGGCGTGTGCGGCAGGACCGGCGCGGGCAAGTCGTCGCTGACGATGGTGCGTCGTCTCGCTTTCCCTGATGCACCAAGCATATTGTCTGACTGTGCGTGCTCAACAGGTGCTGTACCGCATCATCGAAGCCGAGGGCGGTGTCGTCTCGATTGACGGCGTCGACGTCGGCAAGATCGGGTTGCACGACCTTCGCTCGCGCCTGAGCATCATCCCGCAGGACTCGCAGATGTTTGCGGGCACGCTGCGGCAAAATCTCGACCCTTCGGGCCGGGCGAGCGACGCGCAGATGTGGACGGCACTCGAGCAGTGCCGCTTGAAGGAGCACGTCGAGCGGATGGAGGGAAAGCTCGACGCGACGATTGACGAGGGCGGCACGAACTTCAGCGCGGGCCAGCGTCAACTTATTTGCCTTGGCGTGCGTTCCTTCTCAGGCTCTTGACTCCTCGCTCACTGGCACTGACGTCTTTCGGATTTGCAGCGTGCCCTTCTTCGACGCAGCAAGATCCTTGTACTCGACGAGGCGACCGCAGCTGTAGGCTCTTGCCGCGCCTCTCGGTTTCAGCCGCCCTTACTGACTCGTGCTCGCACACAGGTCGACGTCGAGAGCGACCGCGACATCCAGGCCGTCATCCGTCGCGAGTTTGCCTCGTGCACCATGTGCGCTCTATCATTCCGCGTCAAAGCCCTTAACTTGCTCACCTTGGAGTCATGCCACGCAGCTTTGTCATTGCGCATCGTTTGAACACGAGTACGTTTGCTCGTAGCCCGTCTAGCCGAAGGTCCGTGACTGACTCGGACTTTCTTCCCTTGCTTGCCTCCTTTCTTTCGTCTCGGCTCCGCCTTCACATCGCCGCTGCACCCTCTCTGCTTGCGCATCACACTACAGTCATGGACTGCGACAAGATCCTCGTCATGTCAGCCGGCGAAGTCGCCGAGTTCGATTCTCCGACAAACCTGCTCCAGCGGCCCGACGGCATCTTCCGCGCACTCGCAGTCGAGGCGGGTATGGTCAAGACCAGCGGGTCCAACACGCCGAGAACGGGCGGCAAGACGCCAAAGAGCGGCGCAAGGACGCCGGCAAAGCGGGATTGAAGAGCGATTCTATATCCCTAGCGGCTCGTATCTGGTATCACAGCGTATTCCACCAATCTTTGCGTGTGTCGTCTGAGAGTTGCAGAGCATGGGGTCAAAAGTAGGAGACCACGCTACACACACACTGGCTGCACTCCCGATGTGCTCCTTTCTTGGACATCCCTCCCGAGTGTCAGGTATGCCTTGCGCTTGCGCTCACATGCAAATGAGTGCGCGCTGCAGAGATGAGGCAGCAGCACCCTCGGTGAATGGCTGACGAGGTGTGCACGCCGCACATGAATAAAACGAGAAGGGAGAGGGGCTGGCGTCAACAAGGCGAGAGACAGATCTACAGCCAGCTGAAGAGGAGTCAAGAAAGTATGAGAACGCAAATGATGCAGAAAGGGAGGAGGATAATAATGAGGCGGGAGAAGGAAGGAGACAACAAAAAAGTAAGACTGCGGGTGCAATTGGCAAAGCGTCGAGAGACAGTAGGGAAGACTGGATAAAGCGGCGTACAGATATGGGCGAGTAAATTGCAAATGGGGCCAAAGGCAAGCAACAGGGCGGTGAACACGCGGAGGCAGGAGGAAGATGCTGTGAAAAGCTTGGAACGGTCTCTGCGCAGGCCAAAGAGATGCGAGACAAGTGAGGGACAGCTGTTTCCGCTGGCGCGCTCCTCCTTGAGTCTGACCTTTGTCCTCCTAGCTTGCGTAGACAATGTCAACTTCCCAGGAGCCCTTGCCGCGTGCTGGCGTGCCGCACTTCCCGGGCTTGATTGCCGCGGCAGCAGCATTGCATGCGGCGTCCGGCTCCTCATCTGTCTCGACTTTGGCAAACTGGCACTTCACCTGGTGCTTCTTGTTGGTCTTGCAGTGGGCGTCTCAATTACGCTTGCGGGAGAAGCCGTGGGGGCAGCCCTTGTAGTGGTGGAGGCAAGGGACTGTCCATGAGGACCTGGTGAGCATGCTCTTCCAATGAGACGGGAGAAATACTGACTCACAGCGGCAAGTTGGGTCATCTGGGGACGTGTGAGTGGCAAGGTGACGCTCAGCGGTGGTGCGGAGCGTGTTGAGTGGCTCGAACTTGCCAATGGCGAGCCAGCAAGGGCAGCAGAACTGCTCAGTCCGGTCAGTTTGGATCTCATGCTATGAGAAGGGACAACGTACCATGACGTGGCTGTCATTCTTGACGCCGGTCATGTACTGGCTCTGCTCGACAAAGAGCCGCTTCCCGTTTTGGCCAAACGGGAAGCCCTTCTTCATCTTGCGGATCTGTGGGAGACAGTCAGGCCATACTCTGTATGTAGCTGAGTCAGATGGAAAACGCACCTGCTCCACAGCGCACTTCTTGCGGCCCTCCAGCCCATTTGCATGCTTGTTGCTCCAGATGATCCCGTGTTTGCAAACCATTTGTCCAGATTGACCTCATAGTTGACGTTGCCGCCGCGCTGGAAGATCTTGCGTGCGCAATGCGGCAGAGGAGGTGCGACAGGGTGCGAGTTGCGCTGGAGTGACAGAGCAAGAGGTACCACGCTGAAAGGTCCAGTTGGTTAGGGATTCATTGACTTCCCACAGCTATGAGAGATGACGCATCCCTTCAGCAGCACCTCCAGGTACTTGGCGCGCTCAGTCTTCTGCGCCACAGCGGCGTGAGCACCCGAGCTGGTGTCGGTGCCTGCAAGCGGAAGCGGTGGTCAATCCTATGTGACAGAGACAGCGTCCGCAGGTCGTACGCACCCTGCTTGCCGGTCTTCTCCTTCCCGCCCATCTTCTTGCTTGACAACGGCTAAGTCTTGTTGGCTGCCTCCGCAAGCATGACCTTGTTGGACTTGCTCAAGTCATCATTGTCCTGAAGGGCAATATCAGACACGTGCAGTGATGAGAAGGTGGAGCAGAACTCACAGACTCACGGGCCTTGCCCTTCCCCTTGTCTGTCTTCTGCAAGAGGATCTTGCTTGCGGGTACAGTCAAGAAGGATGACAGCGTTGTAACCTTAAGGTCCTTAATCACCGTCCGCAAAATGTACAGTCAGTACTGATGTGGAGTGCTGGATGACAGAAGGATTGAAAAATACCATCTTTGGGAGGTGACCTTTGCTTACCTTGGCACTGGACGAGGCGGTAGCAGAGACGGTAGCTGGGGACAGTAGGACACCAATGCAGGACGAGGTGGAAGCTTGCGCTGCGGCTGAGGAAAAGGTGAATGCCTTCTTTCGCAGTCATCTTGGAGACTGAGACGTATCGTCAATGGCCATGGTCGTGCTGCCCGTAGCTTTTGCTGCCGTTTGAGTCTCGTTGCGGGGCGGAGTTGCGGTTGTCTTGCCATGGCCGAGCGGGACGGGCGAAGCGAGAGAAGTCCCGTGCCCGGACGGCTCAGCAGCCTCCAGAAGGACTACAGGTCCAAACAGCTTGGGACTGATTGAGTTGTAGCGGTAGCGGCAAGACAAGGCGGTCGGCGAGGAGTCTGCTTGCACTTAGGAAGGTAGCGCCTCGAACGCGACCGGATTCTCGGCAGCGGCACATGCAACAACAGCAAGAACGCCAGCGCAGACGCAGAGGTGAAGAGGAACATTGTAGGCACTCACCTGCTGCGTGAACGCGGACTGGCTCATTTGACGAGCGCGGTGAGACCGTTTGCGGCGGTTTAGCAAGTCTTGAAGGGAGCTCGGGGACCGAGATGCCTGCAACGTGCCGCACACTGCGCCAACCCAGGTCAACGGAACAATCTAGAGCATAAAAGAAGCTGCGACAACGTGCAAGAAGGAATGCACCGGCAGGCTCGGGCCTGAACTTCAAGGGGCGGGCAGCCTGCGCTTCTAGCTCGAGGCCGCTTGATGACATCTGTGGCGCGCGCGGCCGCTCTGTTGGCAAGATAACGCTGCAGTGGGCAAGTGTGTCAAGCGTGCGCGACTCTGCCACGGCCTCGTAGGAGACGAGGCAAGATTCGGCATTCTGGCGTGCGCGAGCGTGCGCGACGGAGCTGTAGTGATAAGTGCGGGCGTTGTCGTAGACGTTGATGTTGTACATGCTGACGGGTGTGATGCTGCTGTAGTGTCCAGCGTCCACAGTCGGCCCGGCGTGGACGAGGATGCTTTTGAGTCGAAAGGTCTGGCTCGACCGACGAAATGAGTTGGCGAGGCCTGAGCAAGGAATGGAGAGAATGCACGCACCTTGCCGCACAGCTGGAGCTCAAGCTCAATGTTGCCATGCCAAGCCAACTTCCGGCCGGATGAGTCGACGTTCTGGACGCGCACGACGACGACCTCGGACGTCGCCATGACCTTCTGCGTGAGGGCACACCGGCCTCGACCACAGCTAGACAGACAGATGTCAGCGAGTGTTGCACGCGCAGTGGGATGATGAGGAGAGACGCACTTTTCGCAGCACCACTCCCCTTCCCGCTCGTCCGGCTCAGCAGCGCCGGCGAGACCGTCCGAGATAGACGGGGTGGTCGAGTCAATGGCAATCTTGTGCCCTGTGAAGGCAGACTTGCATGTGTCGCCGCACGAGCGGCAGACGCGGTCGTGCTTGAAGACAAGTTCGGTCGACCTGTCATCGGATGTATGACAAGTTGGCCGCTATGCCATGCAGGAAAATGATGAAAGTCAAGCGTACCTTGCGAGTTGCTCGAACCTGGGCATGTCGGGGGACTTGCCCAGAAATTCATGCGCACACTGTTGCTGGGCGAGGTCGAAGGCCCAGGTGTCTGTGCAAGGTACAAGCCAGCGCAGCGCAGGGCTCAACATCAGCTCAGTCTGCATTACATTGTTGAGGCAGCCGCGCCTTGGAGAAGCTTGATCGACGCGAGAGGCGAAGCGGGCTCGTCGACCTCTCTGCCCTCCTCACCGAACTGGATGTCGCGGACGTCTCGCAGAAGTGAGCAAGCAAAACCTGCAGATGCCCCATCACAGTCAGAACAGCTCACGACAAGGACCAATCAATCTCACATACCCGTAGCTTGCGGGGACGAGTCGCGCAGGGTCGAGTAGCCAGTGTTGGTTGCGAGGAGTGCCATCACGATCGAGCCAAACCAGCACGTCGGGAGCTTGCAGCCATTGAGTGTTGGGCAGGTGAATCTAGCAGCGGCAAAGGCAAAGCGGGGCTTGATCAGAACCGTCTGACCCTTGAGACTGCGGTCGGCACCGTCTGCGGCAAAATGGCAGCGAGAGACCAAGCCCTTGCGGCGCGCGCTGCGTCCCTTGGCCGCACTGCTGCTGCTTGGACGCGCTTCTGACGCGTTGAGCGGGTTGGGCCCTTGGCGAGGTTTCTTGAGCGGCACACCTGCGTGCGGCGAGCGTTGAGAAGGTCAGGACACATGCTCCGAGAGGCGGCCGTATACCGGCTGTTGCACAATGGTAGGATGTGAGGGCCATCAACAAAACTTACTATGCTTCTTGGCGTTGCTCTCTGCACCGTTGTTGTCCGGAGCAACCTTAACATTGTGAGAAGGCAAAGCTGCGACAAGAGCGACACTGTGCCGTTCCTCCGTCTGCGCCAGTTAAGCAAACGCGCAAGCAACAGCGCCAAGGAGAACATCCTGCTCAGTGCATGTCCACTCCCTGCACAGCAATTGCACGATCTCCTCATTGCCATCTCTCCCCGCCCCAGTCTTGAGGCACTCGCCTCTCGTCCATGTCTCTTGTTGACATGTCTTCCAATGTCTCACCAGTCTGCCTTCTTGCTGCAGAGCCCAAGACAGACGTGTCTGGCACTGACTCGCACTGCTGGGTCCGCGGGCCGCACCTTACACACCACTCTCCGGCTCGATTGCGCGTTGAGGCGTTCATTCTGCATGAGCGGAGACCAGCGGAGGGCTGAGATCACCAACAGACGCCCAGCTGGTTGCCTGTGCATCCAGAAGAGGGAGGCAGGCAAGCAAGTTGCGCCGAAGCGCAAAGGCTGCAGTCAGCCAAGATTGCTGCGGGCTCACAGGTGGCGCAAAAACTAGGTCCTCTGCAGCAGCGAATGCTCCTTGAGTCAGCAACCTGCTTGGACCGGCGTCCGTGGATTGTGCCCCTGTCCTTTGCTCTCCTGAACGGAAGGTCCGGCGCACTGCCTTCACGAAGAATCCGGGTACTTTGTCCTTCTCCATTGCTAGCAGAGCCTCTTCCTACCAGCGCACTGAAGCCAGATGGCACATCGCGCAGCGCCCGTCAAGCCCTGGTCTCCTCTCGGAGAGGAGAAGCCCTCCCGGATCGCTCACAGTCATACAAACGAGAAGCAGCGCCACCACTCCCAAGCTGCGCTCCCATCCGGCGCCAGCCATGATCGTCTGCCTCTCATTGAGCGCTCAAACGGTCCTGAGATGGTCTCGCGGCCGGAGTGGGATAGTCTGGACCGCACTCAAAGCGGACTTGAGCACACGACGGAGCAGAGTACGCTCAAACTTCAGGCCCACTGCTCAATGAATCGCTGACAAATCAAAGCACTCAGGGCACAGACCTGCCGCTCGAGAGCCCGGCACTGAAGGCGTCGTTGCATCGCTCTTCAGACGTACGTCGTACTTCTCAGCCTTGACACAAGCAACGACTGACACTGCGGGCGTCGCAGAGCATGCATTCCGCCAGCTTGACCGAGATCGAGGAAGAGGAACGGCTGAATGCTGGACGGAAAAGGATCAAGGAAGAAGCGAAGCAAAAGCGCAGGGAGGAGGAGTACAAGCGCGCCTTGGCGGACTACGAGCGGAATGGCCCGCCGGCGCCAATGTTCTTCTAGGCTGGCCCGAGCTGCAGTCCGTCCATCTGTTGACCTGTGCATCCCAGCCTTTGAGCAACAAAGCCGGAGCCGAGCGAGCTCGCCGAGAAGCAAGCGAGAAGCGACCTCGAGCTTGACGCACGCAGCGTAAGGGCGAGTCGGTGCCTAGAGCTCAGACCTACCAATCGATCTGTGTAGCAGTACGAGCGCGCAGTCCAGCGTGAGCGAGAGTGAGGAAAGCGACGGCAGAGGGAAAAGGGGGCTCGTGCGCGGGCGAAGGTGCCGCTCGCGCCATCGAGCACTCGCTGCGTCCTGCCTCGCAAAGTTCTGTAAGCGCTTCCTGGGGAGCAGCGCCTGCACGCGGACGTTCTAACCGCCCTTACGCCCACTTTCCGCCCCTTTCTTCGCCGCAAACAGCTCTCCGCGCCTCTCTGTTCGCTCCACACGTGCACGATGGCCAGCACCTTCCTCTTCACCTGTGCGCACTCGCTCTGGACGCGTTCCGAGTCCACACTGCCCATCTGGCTAACTTTCTCTCGACGCTCCCGCAGCCGAGTCCGTCGGCGAGGGCCACCCGGGTACGTTCCGTCTGCCCTGCTCACCTCGCCTGAATGTTCCGGCAAGGGGCCACGTAGCTCCCTGCATTGCAGGGGCTCGCTTTCTGCCTCTCCTACGCACGCTGAGTGCTGCCGAGCCTCCCGCGGGCCTGCCGTGCCTCCTACGAGCTGATGCAGCCATGCGTTCATGGCGTGCTGGAGCGCGCCGGAACGGGTGGCAGTGCTCCTGGTGCGCTTGGCTGGGTGCAGGCGTCGCCTACGTGCTGTCGGTGCAGTCTGCGGAGGGCAGCGGTGCATCCGGCTCATCGCACTGTCGCGACTTGCCCGAGCTCCTTCCGGAGGCAATGTCGGGCGGGTGAGGCCTCCAGGCGTCGTCCCTCTCGCACTCTGACCTGATCGGCGTGCCACGACGAGAACTCTGCACGTTTTGGTGGCGCGGCGGACTAGCACGTGCCACTGGTGCGGACGAAGCAGCGCTGACCTGCCCATCGTTCCCTTCGTCTCCGTGTGGCCTCCCAATTCTCCCTTTTCGCTCTCTGCGATAATTAGACAAGATCGCGGATCAAGTCAGCGACGCTATCCTTGATGCCTGCCTTGCGGAGGACCCGTGGTCGAAGGTGAGCCTTCTTTTGAGTTCCTCTGATCGCGCCCGACTCGCTGAGTTGACTCCCATCGTCGCGTGCTCAGGTCGCTTGCGAGACCGCCACCAAGACCGGCATGATCATGGTCTTCGGTGAGATCACCACCAAGGTAAGTCCGGACGCCGTTCTGCCGTGCGGCAACTTGCCTGGCAACTTCGTGTTACCTCGACTTCGCGCTCACACCTCTCTCATCAGGCTCACGTCGACTACCAGAAGGTCATCCGTGACACCATCAAGCGCATCGGTTACGACTCGTCGGACAAGGGCTTCGACTACAAGACCTGCAACGTCCTCGTCGCCATCGAGCAGCAGTCGCCCGATATTGCCCAGGGTCTCGACCACGGTAACCTCGAGAACCACGGTGCCGGTGACCAGGGTGCGTTGAGCTGCCTCGCCGACGAGTGCGGGTCCGGTTTCGCCCCCCGCCGTTCATCCTGCGCCCTTCCGGCCGCTTCCCGCGTCGCCCGCTTGCTTCGCTGACTTTTGGACCACGCCAATGTGTAGGAATCATGTTCGGGTACGCCACGAACGAGACGCCCGAGATGATGCCCCTCACGCTCGTGCTCTCGCACAAGCTCAACGCCAAGATGAGCGAGCTTCGCCGCTCGGGCGAGCTCGGCTGGCTCCGCGCGGACTCGAAGACCCAGGTCACGATCGAGTACGAGAAGAAGGCAAACGGAGCCGTCGTGCCCCTCCGCGTCGACACCGTCGTCATCTCGACCCAGCACGCCGAGGAGATCTCGACCGAGGACCTCCGCACGGAGATCATGGAGAAGGTTGTCAAGTCGGTCATCCCCGCGAACCTCCTCAACGACAAGACCGTCTACCACATCCAGCCGTCGGGCCGCTTCGTCATCGGTGGCCCGCAGGGCGACGCCGGTCTCACCGGCCGCAAGATCATCGTCGACACGTGCGTCTCGCCCTTTCTTTTCTACTCCGCTCTCTCTGTTGCTGACCAAGACTCGCCTGCGCAGCTACGGTGGCTGGGGTGCGCACGGTGGTGGTGCCTTCTCGGGCAAGGACTGGTCGAAGGTCGACCGGTGCGGCTGATCGGCTCTTCCGTCCCGCTCAGCACGCCTGCTGACGTTCTTCTCTCTTTCGCTTACGTAGCTCGGCTGCTTACACCGCCCGCTGGATCGTACGTTCTCATCCGTGACGTTGCCGTCGTGGACGACTTGCTGACCGCGGCCTTCTCACCCTCCTGCAGGCCAAGTCGCTCATCGCCGCCGGCCTCGCTGAGCGTGTTCTCGTCCAGCTCTCGTACGCCATTGTGAGTTTTGAGGCATCTTCATCGGCGAAAGCTGCCTGGGCTGTGCTTCCTTCCGAACCTGCACTCTCCGCCCCAGGCCCGCAGTCCACTCTGATCACGTACTCACCGTGTCCGTCTACAGGGTGTCGCCGAGCCCCTCTCGATCTTCGTCGACTCGTACGGCTCGGTCAAGCAGGGCCTCACCGACGCCGACCTTACCAAGATCATCCTGAGCAACTGGGACCTCCGTCCCGGCATGATCGTCAAGGAGCTCGGCCTCCAGCGCCCCATCTACGGAGTCACCAGTCGTAATGGCCACTTCGGAAACCCGTCGTTCCCTTGGGAGTCGCCCAAGCAGCTCAAGTTCTGAGCGCAGAAGCCGGAAACGACCGCCCTAGACACTTTCTGAGCGTGTGAGAGGTAGGCCTCCTTCCCTGCCACTGCCCGCTGTCCTGCGTGTGACTGCTACATGAGCAGTACACCGGAAATGTTGTGCAGTACTTTCACACGGCAGCAGCTGACGAAGGTCTCCCGCAGGCTTCTCGCCCGCTCGCCTTTCATTCCCTGCAGTACCTTTTCCTCTCCCTCTCCGGCATTTTCGCGCGTTCTGTACATCCACACAAGAGCTCTTTCGAGCGCTCCGGTCGACTACCTCTCTCTACCTCGGCGCTCGAAACGGCGCTCGGGCGCGGTTCAACCTCGCGTCGCCCTCCCCTCCCTCCATCGTGATACCCCTCTCTTTCTCTCGCTCACCTGTGCATTCCCGGGTTCTGGTTGTCGTCACTAGGCTCTCTTCCATGTTCCCCTCGCACTCCCGCATTTATCGCATGCCTGCAAAATCGACCGCGTCAACCGCGCACGGCTTGGCCATTGCCCGAGAGCGGCCCTCTGAGATCTGTCTGCTCTACAGTGCAACACCCCAGATGCTCCTCAGCAAGTCGCGCGTCAGCGCCTCGCTTCCAGGCGAGCTGACGACTACATTCGCGCCGCTCCTCCGCTCGTGCGCCTTGACCGCCTCGGCGCGCGTCTGCTCTCCCTCTGCGCGGTGGGCTTCGACCTCCTCAAGGTCGAGCGCGTCTTGCGCCTGCACTCGGTTCGTCAAGGCGGGGCGCGCGCGAGTCGAGCGGGACGAGTAGCGCAGGTCCTGCACGAGCATGCCTCGCGTGATCGCGCCGATACTGCCAAATCATGCGCATTAGCGGAGAACTCATATGTAGGGCCGCATAGCAGAAGAATGAAACGCACGTCTCGACCTCAAAGTCGACGCGCTTGAAGCGCCATCCGGGTGCGAGCTCTTCCTCGTCCCCGCTTACTCCCACCGCTCCGTTCGTCATCCGTGCCCGCGCCCAGGCCATGAGCGCGTAGATGACGGTCGGGTCGTGCTGCTCCATCGCGTCGCTGCCGTATGATGTCATGACCTCGAGCGTTCGTTCGAGGAAGGACGAGGTGAAGTGCACGAGCGGCGACTTGCCCTCGGGCTTCGAGGGCGATTTGGTGTCGGAAAAGGTGGGGTCCACGAAGGTCTGATGGTCGGAGAAGGCCAGAGCAAGGTACGAAGTGAGGTCGAGCGGAAAGATGTAGAGGTGGGGAAGGGAGAGGGCAAAGAGGAGCTGAGCGGCGAATGGGTCGGCGTAGTAGTTGAATTCGGCGACCTGGGAGCGCACGGAAGCGAGTCAGCGGCGTTCGTGCGCGGGAAATCAGGCATGCGGGACTGACCGGAGTGGTGTTGCCTGGATGGTTGACCGCGCCACCCATTGAGAAGATGGCGCAGAATGCGCTGAGTGGGCTTACACCACTAGCAGCGGCACTCTGGTGTAGGTGCGCTAGCGACGTGACTGGCCCAAGGGCAACATAGGCAATGGTGCTTGGCGGGTGTTGCGAGAGGAGTGTAGTCACGCCCTCAGTAGCAGATGCCGTCGAGATGTTGCACAATGTAAAGACATGGTTGGCGGGCGGGTTGAGATCTGGGTGGCGGAACGTCGCATCTCCAAGACCGTCCTGTGCAGAAGGAGAGCATCAGTTGATGTCTTACACGGCAGCGGAGGATGAAGCGGAACACACTCGACCGTGGAAGTACTTTGCAGTCACAGGTGCACCTTCGATCGGTCCTGCCGAGCCGAGGTACACCTCGATAGGACCTGCGCCTCGCTTCTTGCGCCAAGCCAGGTCGACGTTCGGAAAGCGCGACGTCTCGTCTGGGCGCTGCTGGAGGTGCTTCTCGAGGGCGAAGAAGACCTTCTTGAGGTTTGCTGTGGCGGCATCGAGCGTGCAGTTACCGTGCGTGACGGTGATGGCAAGGACGAGGAGGTCGGGCGAAGAGAGCGCGAGAAAAATGGCGAGGACGTCGTCGACACCCGGGTCCGTGTCGCTGCGGATTAAAGCACTCGGTCACAGCTTCTCTGACATGCAGGAATGTGCGCACATGATGCACGGGACCGGCTGCACGTCGGCCATGACCATCGAAATCTGCGAGCGTTGACAATGCTGAGCCGGCTTGATCCGTTTGGAGGCAGGAGGCTAAACAACGCACTGATAACTGATGCTGAGGAGCCTAGGCAAGCCCTCGAGTCGCGTGAGACCAGCGGAGAGACGAGAGCGACGGCGGAGCCAAGCAAAGCGGCGGTGGACGATACTGGTGCGGGTCCGAGGAGGCTTCCAACGCTCGAGATAGAAGCCAGCAGCGCGACTTAGCAGTCGCAGACACGAAAAACTGTCCGAGATGAGCGAGAGCGACGAAGGACGGCCGACGAACTGATGAAGTTGGTTCGAGCCGTTTGCCCGCCGCCGACCTTGAGCTTCGGTTCGTTCGACTCGAGAGCGCAGCGAGTAAAAGCTCATGAGCAGCCTCGCGGAACTCGGCGCCGCTTCGAGGGCGCTGTACCGGTCGCTCCTCCGCACAGCCTGCAAGATGCCTGACGATCACCGACGGGCATTCGTCCTGCACAGGGCAAGGTGAGGACTGCCTGCCGGCTTT
Organism: Rhodotorula paludigena; assembly: GCF_050403205.1. Taxonomy (NCBI): domain Eukaryota; kingdom Fungi; phylum Basidiomycota; class Microbotryomycetes; order Sporidiobolales; family Sporidiobolaceae; genus Rhodotorula; species Rhodotorula paludigena. Next base: position 40,313 of record NW_027481393.1, on the reverse strand, counting down.
TCGGACGCTCGAGATTGCCTGCGTCGGCCGGAACGTCTGTCTTTGTTCTGTGCTCTTTCCGAAGCTCGTTTCAGGCTGCTTTGGAGTTCGAGGCTGCCGGCTCGGCGTCTCCGAGGAGCGGAGCACAAGTCAATGCGCCGATTCAACGTTACAACTGAGCACTCGGTCGAGCTTCAGGCTGCAAACGGCGAATTCTTGCGCGTCCATCGCATGCATGGTCGACGGCAACCTCCGAGTCCCACCTTAAGCCGACACTGACGCATCTTTCGCGTACGCAGAGCGGAGTTCGACAAATCAAGAGGGCTGTTGTCGGCAGATCATATAGCAGTACGCCATCTGGAGGGCGAAATCTACCGGGACCAGCTCGAAGTAAGGCTCTTTCTGAGAACAATCAGACAACCCTGGCTCGCGTGCTATTTCTGACCGCTTACTCGGACTCGGCAGCTGCAAGCACAACACCTCACACGACTGGCGCAACAAGACACGCTGATACCGGTCGACATCCGTTCGCGAACCTCGACCGCACCCGCCCCATCTCCTCAATCCGCGCCCGCACGCGGTCCCTCCCACCCGAATCGTCCCGCACGGCCAACAAGACCAGCTCGCGCCGCCGCCGCTCCTGGAGCAGCAGCAGCATCGCCACCGCCCATACCCGCACGCGTCCTCCCGCTCGACCGGCGGAAACTCGTACGCGCGGTCGCGGCACGGCGCGAGAGCGAGAAGACGGCTGCACGCGGCGGCGTACCAGGTATACGGCGGAACCGGTTTATGGAGGGTCCGGAACCGAGCTGGATCAGGAGGAAACGGGAGGCGGCGGAGGAAAAGCAGAAGGAGGCAGACGAGGGCGCGACGAAGGGGTAGAGTCCAGTTCAACTAGCCACATCCGCTTGGGCTCGCACCTTACCAGTGCTCTCGCGGACGCGAGTCAGTCGGCAAAGTTGCGTTGCAAAGCGGTGAGACAGAACACAGAAAGCGACTCTTCTCGCTCCTGCACAAGCGACCCTCCTCTGCTGCTCCCTCCGCGACGCGTCCACCTACTCGCTGTCGCTGTCGTCCGTCGGCTTCTTCTTCTTGGGCCTTCCGGCGCGCTTCTTCTCCTTGGGCTCGACCGTCGGCGCCGGCTCGTCGTCGTCGTCGTACTTGTCCGCCGGGCGCTCGTACGGGACGATCTGCTTGACGCACTTGTGCAGGTTGGTCTCGGTCGACGCCGTCGCGCAGCGGTACAGGACCGAGAGCTCGTGTTGGCGGATGTTGACGGAAGGAGGGCCCGACGTGTCGTTGAAGGCGTAGGCGCCCCAGGACTTGGTCGAACTGCGAGGGATGACGTGATAAGCCACGCGTGCATTTAAAGTTTATGGTGACGAGACTGACGGCGTGTGTGAGCCGACGAGGAGGAACGCCTCGCACCGCGACGAAGGCGCGTTTTCTTGCTCCTTCGGCGACGGGTAGTGTAGAATGAGCATGAGCTGCGGCGACGACCGAGTCAGTCCCTTGGACTGGCTTTGTGAGCGAGAAGAACGTGCCGTCGAGTGGTTCACACGGGCGCTTTTGAGTACCGCCTTGCGAAGGAGGCTCTTGCGCATGTCGCCATCAGGCAGGTCCTTGAGCGAGTCGACGGCGTCGCCTTCCCAGTGAACGTGGTGCCGCTCCTCCTTGGCCGTGCCCGTCGCGCGCGAGTCGACCTCGTCCTTCGTCGGGTACAGCACGACGACCTTGCGCGCGCTGTCCTTGTCGAAGGCCTGCTTGGCGGCCGTCGCGCGCTCGGTGCTCTGCGCGTGGTACTCGGCAGGCGTGATGCCTTGGACGGCCGCGTGCAGGCGAGCAAGGAAGCCTTTGTTGAGGCTTTCGGAGACGGGACTCTGCGAAAGCAGGACAAGGTTGAGAAGGTCACGGCGGAGGAGAGGAACGGCAAACGCACGAGGTACTCGACCTTCCACTTGCCGCCGGGCAGCGGATTGAGCGCCTTCATGGCCTTGGCGAGGCTCGTGAGGCCGCCCGCCTCGATCAGGCCGTGCGTGCCCTCAAAGCGGCCGGCGAGCGACGTGACGAGCTGAACGTGCTTGCTCGACGAGAAGTCGAAGTGGGCGAAGGGCGACAGGAATGCCGTCTTGTACGGCAGCGGGAACGCCGGCGAGTCGAGAAAGTCGAGGAAAGCGCGCGAGAAGGTCGTGTGCGAGTCGTTGTCGGCGGGCTTCTTGAACGGCTTGCACAGCGCGGGGAAGTCCTTGATCCAGATGGCGTTCTCGACCTTGGTCCAGCTCATGTCGGTCCCGTTTGCGGTGCAGATGCCGATGCGGAGGTGATGGCGGTCTGTCTTGCTGCTCTTGCGGACGATCTTCGAGCGATGCTTCGTCAGGCTTGCGCTGTTCGCAATGGAGACAGGTGAGACGTACCAGGAAGAACTTGGCGTTCAAGCCACCGCCACGCGCAACCTTAGGCTGACACGTGTAGACCTTGTCGGCCGTCGGGTCGACCTCGAGGTCCTTGCGGTGCAGGAGGAGCAGCGGGACATTGTCCGTCTTCTTGTACACGCGCACGAGCTGCGGTTTCGACGCCTTCTTGCTCTTGCTCGACGACCCCTTGCCATCGCTGAGCTCGTCGTCGTCGTCCGAGTCGCTGTGCGAGACGCGGCGCTTCTTCGACACGGGCTTGTCCTTCTGGGGCCTCTTCGCGCCGGAGAGAGACGGCGTCGCGAAGCGATTGACGGCCCAGGGCATCTTGAGCTCGGGGGCGGCAAAGATAGCGCGCACCGTCTCGCCGTGCGGGTCTTTGCCGACGATCGTGTCGAGGTCGACGCGACTCGTCTCGTTGTCCGAATCGTCGTCCGAATCGCTCGCGACGTTCTTCTTCTTGCGCCCGCCGCGCTTCTGCTTGACGCGCGTCGTGAAGAGGAGACTGGGCTGGCCATGTTCGAGCTTGGCGAGCTGCTTCGACTGGGTCGCGGTCGGTTCGCCGCCGAGCGCGAAAGGGAGGACGTCGTCGAGCGCGACGGGCTGGCGGGCCGCCTGCTGGTCGCTCGCCTTGCTCTTGCCCTTGCTGCTGCTGTCGGAGCTGCCCTGGCTCGCCTTGGGGCTGCCGAGACCCGGCCCGCCGAAGAGAGAGCCGCGCGGACGGAGGAAGTCGCTCTCCTCGGCCCACGCCTGGTAGCGCGGCTTGCCCGAGCTTGCACGCCCCGCATCCGCCCAGAACCCGTCGTCCTCCTCGTCCTGGTCGTTGTCGTCGAGTGCGCGCGAGCGAGTGCGCGAGGTCGACGTCGACGCGAGCGGCTGCGGCGCGAAGTCCTCGTCGGACGAGTCCGAGTCGAGCGCGGTGAGATCGAGATCGGCCGTAGCAGCTTTGCGCTTGGCTGCCATCCTGCCCTGCGCTGGTCCGAGCAGATCGAGCGAGAAGGGAGAGCGAGAAGGAGCCGAAGCAGCGACCCGAGTGGGGAAGACGAGGGTCCGTGCACCTGCACACCCGCGGGCAGGGCGGACAGTCGGGCTGAGCTGTCGCGAGAGATATTACAAGCTGAGAGCAAGCGCACAGACGACCGGAGACGCGTGAGTGCGGCAACAAAGCGAGATACCAGTCCGGAAGAGGAGGTCAACTCGTTTCGTCTCGACGACTCACAGATGGCCGCCGAGCAAAAAGCATGTAAGACGAGACCTGTCGTGCAAAAGATCAAAGCGGGCAAAGCGGGTTCTGCGGGAAGTCAGCGAGAGCGAAGACGCGGAAACACGCGCATCTCTCGTCAGCGATCGCTGCGATACGACCAGGAAATCAACTCTATGACAACACGAAAGCACTGGGACCACCTACACAGACGCCTTGTCGTCTGCTCGTCTACTGGAACACCTTGACGCGCTCCTCGAGCGGCTTGAACTCCTTCGGGCCCGCGGGCGCCGTCGGCGTGCCGAAGACGAGCTGCGCCTTGAGCTTCCACGACTCGGGCGTCGAGAACTCGCGCGAGACGTCGGCGTCGATCAGCGGGCTGTAGTGCTGTTGATATGCGCAAAACGGGGTCAGTGGGATCTGGTTGAGCGCGACCATGCAGGAGAAGGAGAATGGAAAGCGCACCTGGAGATTGGCACCCAGACCCTCCGCCTCGAGCGCAGTCCAGACGGTGAACGCAAGGAGACCGTGCGCATGCTCGGACCATGCCGGGAACTGCGAGTCCCAATGATAGCCGAGGTGCGGACAAGCGAAGGAGCAGAAGAAGCCAGAAGCGAGGCACGCGAGGACGCAAAGAGCGAAGGTTCCGTCAGCGCGATGACTCTGCAGGAATGACACAGCGGGTAGAGCAGAAAACGCACGTGGGCAGCGTAGGTCGGCATGGCGTCCTGAAGACCCTTGACGACGGCCTCATCCTCGAAGAAGAGGACGGTGCTTAAGAACAGGGCTCAAGTCAATCTTCAAATGGAACTGAACCCGATTGTCTTTGCGCAACGCACCCATGACCGTTCTGGAAGCCGTTGAGGCGCTGCTCCGAGGCCGAGTAAGCCTCGGCGGGCACGACGGCCTTGATGGCAGCCTTGGCGAAGTCCCAGAGCTTGTCGTGGTGCGCGCCGAGGAGGACGACCGCACGCGAGGACTGCGAGTTGAACGACGACTGCAAGCGGGACCAAGAGGACGGTCAGCACGAAGGTTGGGAGCCTAAAGGAGTGAAGGACGGCGCGCACGGGGCAGTGCTTGACGGCCTCGTTGACAATCTCGATGATACGCTCGTCGGGAATGGGAGAGTCCTTGCTGAGGGCGTAGATGGTGCGGCGGGCCTTCACGGCCTCGAGGAAGGCGCCCGCGCCGGGCTTTTCGTTGGGAGCGGCAAAGGTGGCAGACATGGTGGTCGAGGCGCTGCGGACATGCGTAGCACTGTCAGCCAAGGCTTGGGCGGGCATGCAAACGCAATTGTAAGACGCACAACGTGCGGAAGTGGGGTGCGAAGCGGGGAGCGGAGCGAGGAGAAGCGCGAAGAGCGGGAGTCAGAGCGAAGCGAAGGAAAGAGCGGGATGCAAGCATCGGACAAGAGCAAGAGCAAGCTCGGGGTGCAGCGCAAGAAGCTCAAGCGAGCACGAAGTCAGCACGATCATCAGCAATGGCGAAAGAGGAAAGAGGGAACGCGTATGGAAGGTGGGTCCGTCAACCCGCGCAGGCGTGCTCGCGAGCCGCGGGTCGTCAGCCGGTGGGCCGTCAGCAGTCCTGGCAGCTGCAGCAGCGAGCGTGCAGTTTCTGCCAGACCAAGCCCGACATCCGCGTGTCGCGGCTGCGCCCGCCAGTTGCCGCGGCTTCCTCCGTTGTCCCGCCGCTGTTGCTCCTGCCCCTGCTGCAGAGCGCTGCACCGACTGAAGCTCGGCAACGTAAGAGCGCATTCGAGCGCATACGATTGCGCACCTTCGCTGCTCCGCTCGGGCCCACATCTCGCCGCGCGCCTCGTTGCCTCGAGCCTCCTCTCTGGTCGATCTTGCTGGTTCCCTGTTCGCTGCTTGTGTCCGCTGCGTTGCGCGAGGCAGCCGGCACGTCGGAATGATCAGTCGGAGACCAGCAATTCCTCCTCGACCCAGCTAATTTTGGGCTGCTGCAGCCTCTCGCAGCCTCTCACCCGCCTCGCACTTGCCTCACAGCGGGCGGAGGAGGCCACAGCTCACGGAAGATTCCGTGTCTAATCTGGCGTCGTGGCCATCGGATCAGACAAGCGCTCGGCCTCTCTCTTTCCTCCTGCATCCCAACTGCTTCTCGCGGGCGAACGCCTCGCCGTGATTGCTAAGCGCTTAGGGTCCCTCATGCCGGCTTCTCTCGGTCAAGTACCTGTTCTGGCAGGCCAATCTTCTCGTACCACCTCGGCGGTTGGGGAGCCGCAGCCGCACGACTCCGCTCCTAGCACGAAGGACTCTGAGACCGACAGCGACGCTCCTGACCCGGGCAAGGACGACTCTGAAGCGCCGGAGAAGCTCGAAACATCAGCACGGAGCGTGACTTCCTTCGATGTCGGCGCGACTGCTCTGGCTAAGAAGCCTGAGATTCCGTGGGCGGTCAAAGGCCCGGTGCTCGCCATGGTCATCTTCTTCGAGGGTGCGCACCACCCCTTTACGCTTCGTTCGAGTGATGTGCTGACTCCTTGATTGCATCGTCCAGTTGCCGTCTACTGGAACAGCGGCCTCGGCTCGATCAAGGCCACCATCCGGAACAAGCTCGGCATCAACAACGCCCAGTACGGCGTGATTCAGTCCGCACAGAGTTTGGTCAACACCGTCGTGCCGTTCTTCTCCGGCGCCATCATGGACTACTACGGCGCCGAGATCTCCTCCGTGGTCTGCTCCACCCTGATCTTCGTAGGCTACCTGCTCGCCGCCATCGGCGCAACTATCGAATCGTACCCGCTCGTCGTGGTAGGCGAAGTTCTTGCCGGTTTCGGCGACATCACTGTGCGGACGTCGCAAATCAAGATTACGTGCGTCGTCTCTCGCTCGCTTGCATCGAAGCGATCGTCTGATCAGGCTTCGCCCCACAGCTCGCACTGGTTTGCCGGCACGCATCTTGGCCTAGTGCTCGGCCTCGCTATCTCAGTCCAGCGCACCATCGGCGTGATCAGCAAAGCGACGGCGGTCCCAATCGCGCGGCACTCCGGCTACCACATGTTTTTCTGGGTGTGTTCGCCTTCGCCTTCATCGACTTGGTCACCCTCGGACGCAGGTCAGGACTGACGCGCTACATGTGCAGGTCGCACTCATCCTGCAAGCCGCGGCGCTGGCCGTCAACGTTCTCTACTTCCTCTACGAGCGTCGAGTCCCGGCGCAGTTCCGCGCCGTGACGGGTCGCGCTCTCGCTGCGCAGGCGAAGAGATCTGGAGACTCGACGCGCACGGGCGGGATCAAGCTCGGATTCCGCCGCTTTTGGCGCTCGGTCTGGCTCTTGCCGGCGTTCTTCTGGCTCCTCATTCTCACCCAGATGCTCCAGAACGGCGTTGTCATCTCCTTCCAGGGACTCAGCGCCGACATGGTCCGCGTTACGCGCGGGACGACCGAGAAGGCCGCCGGGTGGATCTCCGCCGTCGGACAGGTACGTCTCGCCCACTCGCCTCAGTCAGGAACTGACTACTGATCAGTACGTTACCAGATTCCGGTCATCATTCTCACTCCGCTCACTGGGTGCGTAATACGATCTCAGCTTCGGGCCAGTCCGGCTCAGCGAACTGGACAAGTTGTGCATGTGATGTGAAAAGGCTACCGACTGACAAGTTTGCAAGCAGCGTATTCTTCGATCGCATCGGCTTCCGCGTGCACTTCATCGCTTTGTCCGCACTCGGTTGGATCGCAATCTTTTGCCTGCTCGGCTTCAGCCGCGTGAGTACTCACGAGTCAATGCATCTCCATTCAGCTGACACGGAACGCTTCGTGCAGCTGAATCCTATCGCCGTCACGATGCTCCAGTCGCTTCCTTACGCAATCAACCTGATCCCGCTTCAAGCCGTCATCGCCCTCTCCGTCTCGCCCCTCCAGCAAGGCTCGGCGCAGGGCACGTATCAGGCGCTTGTCAACGCCGGGACGGTCATCGTGTCGGTGTGCAGCGGCGCCATCCAGGACATCTCGCCCAAGGGCCGCAAGAAGTGCGTTAATTCTTGCTCCTCTCTACTGCACTTCTGACTGACATTCCCTCGACAGCTACAACAACGTCCTCATCTTCATGCTTGCCATCAAGGCCTTCGACGTCGCTGCCGGTACGTATCTCGCCGCACAATCGCTGCGAGCTGCGCTCACCCCTCACATCGCACGCAGGCGGTCTCTACTGCCTTCTCGACTTGACCTCGCTCGACAAGATCCTCTCGCGCTCGAACGCTCAGCAGCGCGCCTACAACGACAAAGTCCACGCGGGCGAGCTCGAGCCGGCGCAGACGCCCATGCTCGAGCCGAAGCGCGGCTGGACCCGCGCCGCGCTCGTCATCATCCTCGCCCAGTGCATCGTGGCATGGGTTGTGTTCCTCAAGTATTCGGTCTAGATGTCGAGGAGTGACTGATTCGTGGTCCCGCTTTGTCCGTGCAAGAAAAAGGTTGTCTCGTCCGCTTCAGTCTCGTGAGGAAACCAGAAGCGAGATACAACACCATACTGCTATGCCCGTATGCCCGTGAAACAAAGACCCAACAGCAACTGAACCAGGAAGAGAGCCCTATTGCGGCACGACGGCCTCGAGCCTGACTTTGGGCGGGATCCCGCGCCCGACGCTCTCGACGCTGACGATCCCGCTCATCATGCCCTCGAGGCGCTCGTCGCTCGCCTCGTCCCCCATCTCCCACCACCACCTCCCCTGCTCTTGCGCCTCTTTCCCGCCGCGCGCGCGCCACTCGCCGAGGATGGCGCGCGTCATGCGCCCCTGCCAGCTGTCGCGCGCGCTCGTGTCGCGCGTGAAGAGCACGCCCCAGCTCTCGGGCCGCGCCGCGAGCTCGTCGCCATGCTCCGGGTCGTCGGCGACGAGCTGCGCACGCGCGTCGGGCGTCGCGAGCTCGGCGTCGAGCGGGACGTAGTTGCGCGCGCAGCCGGCGAGGCCGTCGCGCGTGCGCCAGTCTTGCGGCGTCGACGACAGGACGTGGTACTTGGCGCGGCAGTCGGCGAGCGAGCGCTGGATGTAGTCTGTGCGAGAGAAGCGGTGTGAGCGAGAACGTCTGCTGGGGGGCGGAAAGAGGCTCACGGTACAGCATGATCCCTTCCTGCGGCAGCGGTGCACCAGCGTACGGATAGGTCGTGCTCTCGAAAAGGAGCTCCATGCCCTGCGCATCCATGACGGCGCCGCCGGACGTTGCGCGACACGAGTCTGCACAAGTGCGGTACAGGGTCAGCACGTCGAAGCCTTACACGGATGGACGAAGGCTGACGTACGTGGACCGAGCCAGCCGGCATTGAGCGAGCCCTCCTTAGGGTGAATGAACATCTGCGAGTACAAGTAGTGATCAATTCGAGCTTGTCAATCGGCAGCGTCCGCCAAGTCGCACCTTGCCGTAGGTGTGAAAGTTCGGCGGGACGCGGTCCTTGACCGTCTGCCGCTCGGTGACAAAGTCGGTCGGTTCGAGGGTGCGCACGCCGTAGTTCTGGAACGGGAGGCGGAGCATGGGGACGCAGGTCGCCTCGCTCAGGAGCGAGTCGAAGCGTGCGTGAAGCGGGTAGGTCCAGCGCTGGGACGGCGCCAATGCCTCTCCTGCACTTCTGTCTTCTGCGTCGGTCGCGTCGTGAACGAGCGGCGAAGAGGGGTCGGCGGCGGGGAGGGACGTATTGACGAGAGAGGGGAGCGTCGGAGACCAGCCGGGCGCGTCGACCATGAGGAACTCGTCGACGTCGTGGTGGCTCACCCACGACGTGACGGGCAGGACGTCGCGCTCGCAGAGGCGCAGGACGTGGTTCTGGTAGACTGCGCCAATGTCGACGCCGTCTGCAGATGTTCGGCGAGAGTCAGCGCACCTCTCGACTTTCCGGGGAGCAGGACGCAGACGCACCCTCGTACTCGAGCTCGTAGAGGACGACGGTGCCCTCGTCGATCCAGGGGCGGAGGAGGCGGCGCATGCGGGTCGAGGGCTGGTTGTCGAAGAGGTAGAAGCGCTCGACGCCGACGAGGCGGTGCCACGTGAGCCACTCGGGCAGGTACTGCTCCTCGTGCGTCGGCACCGCGCACACGGCCACGTGCGCGCGCTCTCCCGAGCTCGCGACGACCGAGAAGGACGCGACGGCAGAGACGAGCGGGAGCGCATCCGCCTCGGACGGGTGCGCGAGGTGCGCAGCGTACAGCGAGTGCGCGTCGGACCCGCGCTGGCGGAACAGCCCCCTGGCCGCGCTCCTGCCGGGGCGAGCAGGTGTGAGTGAGCGTGAGAGAGCTGCGGAGGAGCAGCGCAGAGAACGCACGGGACGGCGTGGTGCGGGCTGCCAGCGTGCCACAGGACCACAGCCGTCACCACGGCCACGGCCACGAGCACCCACAGGCGCCGGCGGGACGCGAGCCCGCTCATCGCCGCGAGCGGAACGATCCCAACCCTCGCCCCGGCTTCCGATTGCTCTTCCGCGTCTGACACGTGTCGCACGGGCTCACTGCACTGCTCACAGGGTGACAGGGCGGGGCGAGCACGCATACGAGCGAGTTACGCCGCAATCCGTCTACGGTACAACAGCGAGCCACACTGAACGGGCCCTTTTCCGCACCCCCCCCCCCTGGCGTCTAGAGGCCAATGTCGGACGTGAGGCCCGTCGCCGAGGGCATGGCGCTCTCGTCGAGGAGGTCGTCGTCGCCACCCTCGCCAAACGAGTCGACCGGGACGCGGTACAGCTTGATGAGCGGCTGCGAGGCGACGAGGCGCGTCAGTACACCGACCTGGAGAAGAGAGAACACAAGAGGCAGCGCGGCGCACCTTGTTCGGGTCCTTGAGGAGGACAAACTTGCCCTCGGGCTGCTTGAAGCACAGGTCGGCGATCGTGCGCACGATGCCCCACCCGTTGGCGAGGTTGACGTTCATCTGCGCCGCAAACTCGCGCGGCTTGTACCACTGCGTGCCGAGAATCGTGTGCCGCGACGCGTCGCGCGGGTTGGCGCGCGAGATGTAGCCCATCTTCATCTGCTCGGCGCCCGCGAGCACGCTCTGCAGTGCCCACCGCGCGAGCTTGGACGAGTTGTTCTTCATCTCGGTCGCGACGACGGCGCCGCGCTGCGAGTCGAGCTTGGTCCGCCAGTCGGGCGCGCCGCCCGCGCCCTGCGCGCGCGGGTCAAACTCGTTGAGCGCCTTGATCGTAATGTACGTCGGCTGCCCCGCGTCGCCGCTCCCGGCGGCGCCCGTCGTGTACGCGTCGACCTCGGTGCGCACCACGAGCGCCATGTCGTCGTCCTCGGACACCGACAGGTCGAACTTGCGGTACCGGAACGCGCAGCTCGCGAGCGGCTCGGCCTCGACGTCGGGCTGGTAGAACGGGTTCGGGTGCTCGAGCTCGACGCGCGCCTCGGCCGCCTCGCGCACGACCTGGAACGCAAAGTTCTGGTTGACAAACGTCGCCTCGAGCGAGAGCGCCGACGGCGAGTTGAGTGTGTCCTTGTCGTTCTCCATCGGCGGGTCCGCCGCGTTCTCGTTCACCGACGGGTAGTCTTTGCGCGTGCACGAGGTCAGTCAATGATCCGCAACGGACGGCTAGACGAGGCCGAGGCGCACCAAAGGGCCCGCCCTCGCGCTTGTCAAAGAAGAGCTTGTCGCCGTCGCGCGTGATGACAAGGTCCCACGGGTAGACGGAGCGCTGCGCCGTCATGAGCATCGAGAGGATGCTGTCGGTGATGAAGACGCGGCCCTTGTCCTTGGCCGCGAGCTCCTGCATGATCGGGTCGTCCGACGTCGTCGGGTTGTAGCGCACGCGGTCGGCGTTCTGCAGCGGCTTCTCGTTCTTCGTGTTGACGCGGTCGAACGTGCGGTCGTACTCGTACAGGAAGCCGTGGCTCGAGCTACGGGCGAATCCGTCAGTGCCCTGCGAGGAATGCGCGCGAGGAAGCGGAAGGCGACGCACAGGTTCTCGACCTCGTCCATGGGGACCTCGAGGCGGAGCTTGGCCAGGCGCGAGTACTCGATGTCCTCGAGCGGGACCCAGTCGCTCGCGACCTGGATCGACGCGTCGCGCGTGCGCTGCTCCCAGCGGTTGCCGTACCCGCCACGGCCGCCGCCGTACCCGCCGCGCCCGCCGCCCTGCTGGCCCCAGCGGTTCCCGCCCTGCTGCTGGTTGCCGTAGCGGCCGCCCTGTCCGCCCTGCTGCGCGCCGCCGCGCCCGCCGGCGCCGCCAAAGCCGCCGCGGCCGCCGGCGCCGCCCTGCTGGCGCTGGTTGCCCTGGCGCTGGACGAGGCCGCCGCCCTGCCCCTGCCCGGGCTTCTTGGCGCCCGCGCCGCCGGCGACGACCGAGAACGAGGCCTCGTCCTCGTCGTGGAAGTAGGCAAACTGGCCGGCGGCGTGGGCGCCGAACGCCTCCTTGGGCTCGCGCGAGTACTTGCCGCCCTTCTGCTGGCCGCCCTGGGCGCCGCCCTGCGCGGGCGCGCCCGAGGGCCCGGACCCGCCGGCGACGGGGCCGGCCTGGCCGTCCTGGTTCCAGTCGACGATGCGGCCGAGCTTGTCGTTCTTGGAGAAGGGCGCAAAGGGGATCTCTGCAAACTGGGGCGGGAGGTGCGCGGCCGAGGGCCCGAACGCGCCCGACTCGTTGTCGACGACCGACTGGATCAACGCACTCAGGCTCGTCATCGTCGCAGAGCTGTGGAGCGCAGCGAGAGGAGCGAGGAGAATGTGCAGGCGACAAAGGCGCACAGCGACACGGCGCGCGTGGGACAAGTTCGAGGGGGCAGAGGGGGAGCCGGTGGTCAGTACTGGCTGGCCCAGACTCGCCCAGACGAGCAGGAGCGACGTACAGCGCGTGGCGATGGGGTCAACGCCGCCTCTTCGCAGGCGAGCGCCATCAGCTCGACGCGTCCCCCTGAACTCCTTCTTCCCGCCTGCCACTCTCGCTGGGCGCTCTTTTGAGTTGCCGAGTGCGTGTACGAGCGTGCTTTCCAGTGCAAAAAGGCAGCCGCGAGGCCGGGTGCATAGTGGGTGCTCGCGCGCTCTCATTGACGGAACAACCCAGCATGTCCATAGTGATACAACGCGTTCCACAAACACATAGACGGCACGAGAGGAAAGAAAACGAGGGCCAGACGTTGACGAGTGCGCAGGCGGCTGAACAAGGGTGGAAAAAGAAGGGAAGGGTCCATCGGGTCGAGCGAGACTGCGAGTCTAGTGAAAGCGTGCGGCGGCGCTTGGAAAGGGCGCTCAATGCGCCGGCGCACGGTTCCACGACAGGTACTATCGACGACGAGTTCGTCAGCTTCTGGTCGAAACACTCGACAAGCAGACTCGCAGAGGGAGTCGCCCGTCTCGAGCGCGCAAAGACGCACCTGCGGGTCGCCGAGCTTGCGCGGCTTGATCAAGTGCCGCAGCGTGAGCAGCAGCCCGAGGAGGACGCACACGCCGCCGACGGCAATGTACGCGATCCCGAGGAACGGGTTCTTGCCCCCGATGAACGACACGGTCGAGAACACGATCGACTTGGTCCCGCCAAACGGCCGCACGGGGTAGTCTGTGCGCATGCGGCAAGACCTTCCATCAGTCGCCGACACAAGAAAGAGCGCAGAGGCCGAAGAGAAACCGCGCCGCGACGCACTCATGTAAATGTCGATCTCGTACCGCCCGCTCGGCATGTCCTCGTCGTCGTTGCGGTAGTACAGCTTGCGGAACGTCGGCAGTCCCGCCGTGCGCATCCACACCTGGAAGTGCTCGTCCTGCGTCAGGTCGGGGATGTTGTCGTCCGTGTACCCGTCCGGGTACCGCTCGGCCCAGTACGGCGGCGGGATGATCTGGCTCGCGCTGTACTTGGTCCGCTTGTACTTCTCGTGCTCGCCCGGCCACGCAATGCCCCGGTCCGTCATGTTGTACGTCACGTTGCCCGACGACGACCCCGCCGCGTTGAGCAGGATCGGCTGCGTGAACGTGTCTGCGCCGAGTGCAACGACTGCGTGAGCCCCGAGACTCGACGGAACATGGCACGAAAACGCCCCGCGCACCGTTAAAGAGCGAGTTGGCGACGAGACCGCACGGGTAGACGATGCGGTTCTCGCGCACGTCGACGGGCTTGCAGTCGCCGCCGTCGATCGTCTTGTACGAGACGTCGTCGCCATGCAGCTGCGCCGAATCGACCGACATGACGTAGCGACGGTGGTTCTGGTAGTAGTTGGTGACTGCAGGGAGTGCAAAAAGCAGATCAGCCTCGGACGTTCGGCATGTGGAACAACTCGAAACGCCCAAGGGCGGCGCCACTCACGCTTGTAGTACATGAATACGGGCTTGCTGAGCTCGACGGGCAAATCAAAGGTGATGCGGCACAGGTCACGCTGGCCGACGGGTGCGCTCGTGTCCTGCGAGTACTGCCATGCCGGCGCCTGGATCGTCGAGGACGAGTCGACCGAGTAGGACCACTGCGACGAGGGCATCTCTTCAAACGAGTCGGTGCCGGCATCGTTGGCGCAGTTGGTGTAGTCGAGGGTGAACTCCTTGACCTGCGGGAACCAAAGTGTCGTGAGTACGGGCATCGTGACGGGACAGCGAGGAGCGCGACAGAACGCGTTCGCACAGACGCGACTTGACACCCTCTGATGGACGCACCTTATTGCTACCCCACAGGAGCACGCCGCCGAGCGGGACAAAGATGATGCCGACGAGGAAGAAGGTCGGGAGGACGGTTGCGGGCGTGAGGATGGGCTGCCATGCCTTGAGGCGCTGCTGCTTGAAGGCGGTGTCTGCGCGAGGGGTGAAAGTGTCAGCTCCTCGTCCACGACTGGCGTGCAAGCGGCAGGCGTCGTAATAAAGGAGCAACAGGCAGCAGGGCCGGTAATCGCCTGCTCCCGCCGCACCCACTCCGCTTCTTGCGGCGCGCACCCGCTGACAAGACGCGAAGCTGCACGTACTGGCGGGGCGCTTGTGCCAGGGCGTCTTTTCCTTCTTCTCCTGCTCCTTGAGCACCTCGGCGTCGGTCTTTGCCTTTCTGCGGAAGAGCGGCATGGTGGTCTGCCGGGGTTGTTGAAGACGTGGAATGCGGCAGAGGGCGTCACGCAGGCGGTACGGGCGAGTCGAGAGCAAGTGGGGGAGCGAGCAACGCAAGGTCAGCAAGACGATTGCGCGACAACGGCCAGCTGCGGTAGTGAGAATGGCTGAACGGCATGCCGGACGAGATCTCGCCGTGCTCGTCGAGTAACCCAGCCCGCCTGATGCTTTGGACGAGAGCAAGGGCAACCCCGAGGTTCGCGGGTTCCTCAACTTCTCCCGCGCGACCCGCTCGACCGGACAGACTCATCGCTCGCGTGCAGGCTCAGAAAGTACCTGCACGCGTACTCGGGCCGCGCAAGAGCCCTCGGCGCGCGTGTGAGGGCGAGTGCAGGCTGATCACGGCGTTCGACGCTCGCAGCTGCGACGAGCGAGTGCGCCCGACCCGTGCAGCAGCCGCCATACATTCAGTGAGTCTCAAACTGACCTGTCTGGCAGCTCTGGCGCTCTCTCAAGCGGATCGGAGCGGCACAGTTGAGGCGTCTGCGCGAGAGCGGCGTCGCTCCGTTGCCCGAAGTCCGCACCGCCGCTCACAGAGGCGGGGCAGGTCTGGCGGCGCACGACGTGCCGCAGAAGCGTCTGAACACAGTGCTGGGGTCCGCCGCTCGTCCCGAGGTCTGACGCCGCTCCATCGCGCCGCTACGTCCCCTGCTCGCTCTTGCTTGCGTTTCCTCGCGTGCCTGCGCGCTAGACTCGCTGCGCAGGGTACACAGGCGCACTTGAACGATGGTCATTCGTTTGCATGAATCGCTGAGCTGCTGAGCCGCCTCCGTCTGCTGTCTCCTCTCCTCCGGGCGGTGCAGCACTGCTCGCACACGGTTACGGCCCGGTCCCGCTCCGTGGAATTGCTGGCTGTGCATGGTCAGGTGGTCTACACTGCCTTGCGGAGCGAACGCCGACCGATTGATGCGCTCGCGACGCAAGCCCCTTCTCCTTCTCCCAGCTCTTCAGCTTCCGCTACTCTCTCTCTGCGACCGCGAAAAAAGCCATGAGCGGGCTGAGCAGCGTAGCGCATGGGATGGTGAGGAAGGAGGAGGACGAGAGGCGGCGCTCACAGCAGAGCGCCAACATCGACCCGGCAGCGCTCGACGCCGTGCGCCGCTCCACCTCTGCAGCCAGCAGAAAGACCCACAAGCGCGACTACAGCAACTCGTCGCACATCAGCTTCTTCTCGCGTCATCGCCCCTCGGCTGACGGAGCTCCACAGGAGGATCCCTTCGAGACGGGCGCACTTGTCGAACAGACCGAGCCGAATACGCCTGCCGAGGAGGACCATCCCTCGTACCGGCGCCCGAGCCGCACGTCCAGCGAGTGGCGCAGAGACTACTTCTCGCCCATCTCGCAACCTCACCGCAAGTCCTGCCTCGCCTCTGCTTCGCCGTGTACTGACGCCCATCCTGGACAGCTCTTGACGATGCCCTGGTCCCGACAGAGCGCGGCGACCACCGACCTGCGCGACCGGTGCTGGACAACCGGAAGGAACCGGAGAAGCCCGAAGGGAAGGGAAAGAAGCGCGCTTGGCTGATGGCGCAGGCTCGCAAGGTCGTCGGGGGCAGCTCGCAGGACCACGGGCGTCAGGATCCGGTCGACAGGAGGTGACAATGATTATCAAGTGCCAAGGAGCTTGTCCAGCAACCATCGTCGTACAAGGGCCCCGGAGTTGTTTCCTCATCTTGCCCTGCCCCGACAGCTCTGCCGTTTCGGGCGGCCTTCCGCATTTTGCTCGATTCCGGCAGCTTGGCCAAACTCTGCTGCTTGCACTCCTTGGGCGCCTAGTGCAGCGATTAGTCACATGGTATCGCATAAGCACGAGTGTCTGATCGACGAGAGTATGAAGGTGCGTTACAACAGCGGCATACGGATAGAACGAACGATACGAGAGCCTGGTTCTACAACTCGAGCGTGAGCGACCTCCTCTCTGCCCCCCTCCACCTCTCGAGCGCATACTTGGCGTCGGCACCAACCGTCCAGAGCTTGAGCGTCCACTTCCAGCTCTGGTAGCGCCACCACGAGCGCCAGCGCTCGGCGAGCGAGAGCGGCGGGATGTGCGCGACGTCGTCGAGCCGGATCGCGAGGTTGCAGTACTGCGCGATGATGAGGAAGACGCGCACGGGCGAGTGCGTCGTCTGCAGCGAGGCGTCGAGCGCGCGGTTCAGGTCGTTGACCTGCGGAAGGGAGGGTCGGGGTTAGTTCGGCGGGAGTGGACGGGCTGCCCTGCTGTATGTGCAATGGGGACCGGGAAGGCATGCCCACCTTGAATATCATGAGCATGCTGAAGACGTCAGGCGGCAGCATTCGGTAGCGGGAGGGGCGAGGTTCACGAAGGCGGAGTCAGCGCTACAGCACTTTCCGCAAACGGTCGCGACGCACCGACGGGGAATGTTCCTCAGCAGCTGGAACAGCGACTCGAGCAGTCCCTCCTGCTGCACCATGGCCGACCGCATGCGCTTACGCTCCTCGTCGGTGTTGGCGCCAAGATCGAGCATGCTGCTCCCGCGCTGGCCGCCCTCGCCGCTCATGCTCGCGCCTTCGAGAGCGGCGCGGCCGCTGATGGCTGCTTGGAAGAGCGGGTACTGGCTGCGAGCGTTCGGCGGGCAGGTCAGCACCGTCTCTGCGCTCGCTCGAGGCGGGCGGAAAGAGCGTACCTCTCGTCAATGTTGGCGACCAGCTTGGCGTACTTGCGCCGGTCGGCCTCGACCTCGGGCGTGGACCTCGCCATGAGCGAGAGCCAGAACTTGGCGTAATTGACGCGGAGATCCGACGGCAGGTCAAAGTACAGGCCGTGGTCGAGAAGGACGACCTCGAAGTTGTGCGGCGAGCGCGACGGCTTTTGTGCGGGGCGAATGAGGAGGTTGCCGGCGTGCAAGTCGGCGTGGAAGTAGCCTGAGCATGGCAGGGAGCGGGTCAGTGAGGCGCAGAAGATACGAAGCCGAGCAGTTGATAGCGGCAAAGCTGTGCCGCTGGACTTATCGAAGCAAATACGCTGGAGAAACGCACCGGTCAGGTAGATCATGCGCGAGCAGATCTCGGCAATCTCGCGGCTGACGAGGTTGCGGTCGATCTTGTGCCGTGCGAGATAGCCGAGGTCGTCGACGCGGCCGCCCTGGATGAACTCCATGACGAGGACGCGCTTCTTGGCCCACAGGACCTCCGGGAGGACGAGCGGCGTCTGCTTGAGATCGGAGAAGTCTTTGACGCAACGGGCAGCGTTGGCCGCTTCGTGGCCTGTGCACGCGGTGGTCAGCGATTTCGTAGCGCGGCAGAGTGAGGCTTCCTACGCACGGAAGTCCATCTCGAGCGGGAGGTTCTGCTCCATCTCCTCGCCCAGCCAGGCGAATTCGAAGGTCGGGAAGAAGCGTTTTACGAGCTGAAGGAGGAATGTCGTCGTCTTCATGTCGATCGCCGAGAATCTGTCGAGACAACGTCAGCTCAGTCTGTCTGCAGGGCTTCTCACGCTCCGCGGCAGCGGTTCTCGCGCGCGTTTCGCGGTATGACTGAATGGCCACGCACTCTTCGAGGTCGGGATGCATGCACTTGACGGCGACCAGCCTTCCGGACTCGCGATCGACGGCGCGGTGCACCTGCGCCAAGCTCGCGACGCCAATCGGCTCGGGGTCAAAGCTGCTGAAGAAGAAGCTCATCGGCGCGCCCGTCTCGGCGAGGAAGAGCGCCTGGAGGTCCTCGAGCGGCGTCGGGAAGCACTGGTCCTGCAGCGGGCGCATCGCGAGCGACCAGGGGAGCGGGATGAGCTGGACGGTCGACAGGTGCTGGCCGAGCTGCGGGAGACAGAAATGTCAGTGCTGCCTGTACCGTCTAGCCCATACCACCTTCCGGAGCGCGAAGGCGATAGAGCAGCTGTACGCAGCGGCACGCACCTTGATGTAGATGCCGCCAAGCTGTCTCAGCGCCTCACGCAGCCGGACCGCGGCGCGCCAGTGCGTGTCCTCGTAGTCCTGGTGGCGCTGTGCGCGGCCCTCGTCCGAGTCTTCCCACGTCATGCGGAACAGGAGCTTGTAGTCGATCATGGCGCGCACGACGGCGTAGCCGATGGTCGCGCACCGCTCGACGGCAATGACGCCGTGCCGCACGGGCGTCGAGAAGTTGTACGCCGCGAGGAAGGCGGCGAGCGAGAGGATGAGGTAGACGAGGAAGCGCTGGCGGCGCGTGTGCGGGCGGAAACGGGTGCGGAGGGCACGGAGGCGCGAGAGGGGAAGGCGGCGAGACAGGAGGAGGTAGAGATCGCGCTGGAGCTGGGCGAGTCGCTGGTCTGCGCGCGGTTTGCGGGCGAAGGAGGGTGTCGGAGGGGTGGCAGCGCTGTCCTGTGCAGCTGTCGGGGCGCTAGAGGAAGGCGGCGGGAAGGGGCTCGGCGGAGTCGGGGTCGGCTGGAAGCGAACGGCCGACACTGAGAGCAGCCGGGTAGTCGCAGGTCGTGGATAGGTGTGATCTAGAGGGATTGGCGCCCTCGGCAGTCCTGCTTTGGTGCTCAAGCGTGCGCAATCGGCTGTTAACGCGACGCGACAAGCAGACGGATGTCAGCACGAACAACACCTCGAGCGGAGCTGCTGAGTTGCAGAGGGATACAACAAACGCATCCAAAGCCAGACGTGCTAGTCTCGTAGCTCCAGCTGCCGTTGCTGGCGAGTTATACCGGCCCTCATGACGTCGCGCGCAGTTGAGAAGGCCCACCGCAACGCACCTGCCCGCAGAGCCGTTCGTAAGGGCGTACACTGCGCGCGAAAGGCTGGCAGCCCTCGCGCAACGCCCAGCATTCCCGTAACGAGCACGCAGCGACGAGAAGTTGCCGAGACGGAGAGCGAGGCGATGCTGCCAATTCTCGGGCATCGACCATCAGGACCAAGCTTTGCGAGATTCAGAAGTCGAGCAAGACTCTGCTATACATCCCTGCAGCTGCGGCAAAGCCGACAGATCGAGTCGCTCGAAGGAGATGTCTCTCCCGACGACTTGCGAGCGTAACGCCGCAGACTGAATGAAGCAAGCCGACGGATGCGAGGAATACAACAACGACTACTGCAATGCGACGCGGAACGACAGGGAGGAGAGCGGGCGAGGACGGGCGAGGACAGGGTCGAATTCACCCGCGGAACGACGAGACGGCAAAGTTGCCTGCTGGTTTGGCACCGCGGCGAGCCGAGGACAGCGGGCGAGCGATCGAGGCTGTGCATGCAAACAACAGGTCAACACCGGAGAGCAGCGGACACGGACCCGCGCCGACAGGCGGACCCGAGTATGTCGACGCACCCGACTTGCGCTGCCCATCGGCCTGGAGCAGCAGGCTCCTCTTGCGCTTCTTCTCCTTGTCCTTCTCCTTGTCCTCGTCCTCGGGGTCGGCCAGCCCGAGGAGCACCTTGCTCTCGAAGCTCATCCCCTTGACCTTCTTCGGGTTGCGCGGCTGGCTCGCCGCGTCCTGCCGCCCGGCGTCGAGCACGGCGACCTGCCGCTTCTTCGAGTAGAGCCGCGAGGTGACAAACTTGGCGGCGGACGTGTGTGAGGGCAACGCAGTAGAGGAAAGCGAGGCGGGGCCGTGAGCGACGGAGGGGAGGTGCTGCAACGTGATGTCGCTGCGGGTGGCGAGTTCCGTCAGAGGCGCTCCTTCAGATTCAGAGGGCGTATCAAGACGCACCCGACCTGCTGGCTGCCTCCTGCGCCAACCTCGTCCCGCCTGCGCTCGGCAAGCTCCCTCCTGCGGCGGCGCTCCTCCTTGACGCGGCGCTTGGCGGCCTTCTTGCCCTCGCCCGCGGCGGGCTGCTGCGCCGCCTGGTCGTAGTGCGCCGCAGCCTCAGCAAAGACGTCGTCGTCGAGGTACGTCGTCTTCTTGCCCTGCTGCACGGGCTCGGCAGCTGCGACTTCCTCGTCCTCGTCGTCGTCCTCGAAGTCGACCTCGTCCTCCGCCGCAGCAAGCGCCTCGTCCAGCGCCTCGTCTGCCTCGCCGTCCTGCTTAGCCGCAGCCTCCTCCTCGTCGTCGTCGTCGAGGGCGCGCGCCTTGCCCTTGCCCTTTGCCTTTGCGGCCTTGCCCTTCTTCCTCAGCAGCTCCTTCTTGGCGCGCTTGGCCCTGCAAGCGCGAAACAAGTCAGCCTGCAGCGTTCCAACTCGCCACACACCGCCCAGAGAGCGCGAGAGACGAGATTCACCGCTCCTGGTCCTCCCTCCGCCTGCGCTCGTCGTCGCGGCGGCCCTGCTTGGCCGACGAGAGCGAGACGACCTCGGGCGCAGCGTCAGAGTCGCTGTCCGAGCTGTACTCGTACGCGGCAGACATCCTCGTCCGCGTTCTTCGCGTGCAGCAGCGAGGGAAGCGAGCGCGAAAGAGGAAAGCTCGGAGCGGGGGAGATCCTGATCGCCGCAAAGTCCGCTTGTCTCCGGGACAGTGTGAGGGAAGCAAACACAGTCTATTGCTAGGCAAACTACAACTATATGAACAGCACGGCAGGCTAAGGCGATATTTTGCAGAGAAAGCGTCGGGGTCAGGCAAGGGCGAGGACAGCAGGCTCAGAACTGCGAGGTCGCGGGTATCGCTGGGTCAGCAGATGCCAGCGAGCATAAGCAGGCAACCCAAGTAACGCACCTTGCTGAGGTCGCGCCCGAACAGGGAGCGCTTGACCCAGTCGCCAAGGAAGAGCACGAGCTGCCGGATCGACACCGTCTCCGAGAGGTAGACCCTTTGTTTGCAGATGCACAAAGGCGATTGCAACCAAGTCAGCGTTGTCACAGCGAGGAAGGAGAACGGGCAGGGGCAGAGAGTGGGAAGCGGAACGCACGATCGCCAGGCGTACATCGCCCACAGGTCGCCCGCCTTCTGGAAGTACGGAATGTCGAACGCTGCGGCGCCGCCAAAGTAGACGAGCGAGCCGACTGTACGAAACGAGCAAAGGCGCGGAAGGGTCAGGAATGGAAGCGCCCAGCGGAGTGCCCGCTGCGACTCTCGACGCACGGTGCTTGTACTTGAACGGGTGGTACAGCATGTCGTCCGGGTCGTCGTAGACGCCGTTCTTGAGCGCCGTCTCGTCGAGCTCCTGCTTGCCGAGCGTCGACAGCTTCTTGCCGAGGTACTGCCCCTGCTGCGCCGCGACCTGCGCCGTCGCCGGGAGCGCCGTGATTTTTTTCGAAATCTCGAGGAACATGTCGGCGAGCTCGTTCAGCCCGAGCGTGCCGTTCTCGCGGCGGTACTTGTCGAAGACGTTCCTGTTCGTTGAACGTACCCGCGCAGTCAGCGGACGGTACCCCGAAAAGCTGCAATCTCGAGACTGCATGTTGAGCCAACGCACTCGATCTTTGCAAAGTGCTTCTCGGACGCCGGGAACTTGCGCTTGACGTACTGTGGGGCGTCCGAAGAGCGGGTCAGTTTGAAGAGTCCGGGGTGCACAAGCTCGCTTCCACGACATCGGAACGGCTGCGGGCGACCGCACCGCAGTCGTACCGTGCGGCAGATGGAAGAGAGACTTAGCACGCACGCCCATCATCTTTGCAAACTCCTTGCGGTCAATGTTGCCGTCCTTGTCCTCGTCTGCGCGCTCGACAAACTCGAGCAGGTGGTCGACGAGGCGCGTCTCGATCGTCGCGCAGTCGCCGATCGCGTACACGGTCCCGAGCGGCGCGCCGAGCACGCGCAGGTGCGCGTCGACTTCGAGCGCGTGCTTGTGGTACTGGTTCGGGAGGAGCGACGCGACGCGCTGCGTGAAGGGGTTCATGGCTAGGTGCGACAGAGATTGCGGTCAGCCTCGCGCATTTTGCTCTCACACACTCCGCAGTGTGACCGAATGGCAGGTCCGCAGCCATAATGAGTCACTTGGAGGCAGCAGGAGCAAAGCGCGACGCACCAATACCGGTAGACCAGAGCGTGAAGCCGCTGTCGAGCTCGTGCTCCTTGGTCTCGCCCGTTTCCTTATTGCGGACCGTGTAGACGACCTTGTCGGGCGTGACCTCCTTGACGCGCGCGTTGAGGATCATGTCGATCTCGTTGCGGCGGAAGTGCTCCTGCAGAGCGGGCGGGCGGGGGACGGCAAGTGCAAGACGGACAAGGCATGTGAGGGGGTGTTGGAGCGTCGGGCGATGGAAGGTCAAGATGGAAGAGCGGGAAGAGGAAAGGCGGGAGAGAGAATACATCAGCATCGTCGTCCGGATATGACCTTGCGTGTCACAGCTCAGGGAAACGCACCTCGGCATACTCGGAGATCTTCTCGGCGTACGTGTTGAGGATGTGGTCGCGCGACTGGATGATGTGCACCTTGACCGAGTTGCGCAGGATCGAGGGCATGTCTGCGCGCGCACCAAAGCGAGTCAGCCTATCTTCGGCCGCTACAGCCGGCGCCTGCAGAAACACGGCAGGACCACGGCTGGACGACAGCGCCGACAGACGCACAAGCAATGACGTCCTCGTTGACCATCTCCCAGAGCTCGCTCGCAAACTCGACGCCGGTCGGCCCTCCGCCGCACACGACAAAGCTGAGGAGGCGCTTGCGGTCCTCCTCGGTGGTCGACGGGAGGGCGGCGGCCTCGAGGTTGTCCATGACGCGGCGGCGGATCGCCTGCGCGTCCTGGATCGTCTTGAGCTGGAAGCAGTTTTCGAGGCCGGGCACGCCGTGCGTGCTGTTGACCGAGCCGCACGCGACGACGAGCTTGTCGTAGGGGAGGTAGAAGTTCTCGCCGTGCCCGGCGCAGTCGACCTCAAGGAGGCGCTCGGAGAAGTCGACGTCGACCGCCCTGTCGAAGCGCGCTTTGTCAGTTTCTGGCGAACGCGACACTGTCCAGCTGATGTGACACACTTTCCAGCAAAGAAGTGACCGCCAACACGGGCAATGATCTTGCGGAGCGGCTCGACGAGGCTGCGGACCTCGACCGTGCCGACGGTTGCGGACGCTGCGGCCTCGGGATGTCAGTCTCTGCACTCCTGGTCAACTTGTGACATTGTGAACGCACGCAGCAGAGGCTGGAAGCAGAAAAAACTGAGTTGCGACGCGAAATGGGTGAGTGCAGGATCCTTCCGCGCGAAGAGGGTCGAGACGGGACGCACTTGTCGGGCGAGACGACAGTGACGTGCCAGACGTCGGGGTCGAGGTTCTTGACGATGCCGACGCTGCCCCAGCCGCCGCCGACAATGACGAGGCGCTTCTTGGCCTTTCCGCTCGAGTTGACCTTGCGGGCGTCGAAGTCGTCGACGAGCGACTCGGCGATCTTGAGGTTCTTCTTTCCGCCGCGCTTGGGATTGAGGGCGAGCGGGTCGATGGGGACGTTGGACGCGTGCGGGTGGTGAAAGGTCGAGGCGTCCCAGGCCCACAGGCCGAGGAGGGCGACTCCGAGGCTGCCGGTGACGACGAAGGGCGCGGCGAGGAGGGCGGTCCAGTAGGGGTGGGAGCGGTAGAAGCGAACGCGCTTGGCCTTTGTGAGGGGCGCAGAGGCCCCAGGAGAAGCGGGAGGCGGGGGGGGAGCGGTTGCGAGCGAGCGACGCAGAGCAGGCGGAGGCCGAGGCGGGCGTCGCAGCGGCAGCGGTAGCGGCAGCGGGGGGGCGCACGCGCTGGCGGTGGAGCGCAGGGCGGCGGTGCGCTGGCCCAGGCGGGGTGCGAGCATCCCTCGAGGCGGTGTGACGGGCGGAAAGGGCTGCCGCTACAAGGTAGACGCAGGTCGCAGTACCGCGCGCGGTACGGCCAGCGCCCAACGTCACCGCGCACTGCCTGCGCTTTCCTTTCCCGAGGTCTCGCGAGCACAGCATGGCAGAGCAGCGCATCAGGGTCGCACTCCTCGGGGCTGGCGGGTTTGCTTCCACCGCTGTCCGTCCGCGTCTCTCTCTCTCGCTTCTCGCGCTTCATCGCCTCGTCGCTTCGGCCGAGGTGGGGGTTGACATGATCGCGGGCCACTGGGGACTCGAGCCGGGGGCTAGCGGGGCTAGGGTGTCTCGTGTGCTCGTCTGAACGCTCCAGGCCAAACTTGGCGGGTCGGGCGAGCTTGCGCTGCCGAGAGAGACTCGCGCTGCCGCGGCTCTTGCTCGCAACTGGTCTCGCTCGCCGTCCCGCCGCGCAAAGAGCACTTCCAGGGTCACACAGCTCCGCAAGAGCATCGCAGGGCTGACCTGGACCTCGGCTCAAACCGACAGCACCTCCCGGCCATCGCCGCAACTCCCGCCTTTGACCTCGTCGCCGTCTATTCGCGCTCGCGCTCGTCCGCCGACAAGCTCGTCCAAGCCGCACAGCGCTTCCCTGCGACGAGCGGCGCCGACCTCGCCGTCTATTCGGACGACAGCGCCGACGGCGCCACCCTCGACGCCCTCCTCGCGCGCGACGACATCCCCGCCGTCGTCCTCTGCCTCCCCATCCCGCACCAGCCCGCCGTCATCCGCCGCGCCCTCGCCGCGGGCAAGCACGTCGTCTCGGAGAAGCCTGCTGCCGCCTCGGTCGCCGACACGCGGGCCCTCGTCGAGCTGTACGAGGCCGAGTACGCGCCGAAGGGCCAGCAGTGGATCGTCGCCGAGCAGTTCTGCTACGGCCACGCGTGGGAAAAGGCCCGCGAGCTCGTGCGCGACGGCAAACTCGGCACCGTCCAGTCGTTCGCCGTCGACGTCTTTATCCAGCCGAGCCTCGCTGCCGGCGCGACCAACTGGCGCCGTGAGCCAGAGTACCAGGGCGGGTGCGTCCGCGCGAGGCTGTACCATCGCGGTACCTGGACACTGACGACAAATTCACTTGCCGCAGCTTCCTCCTCGACGGCGGCGTCCACTTCTTTGCTGCCCTGCGCCACATCCTCTCGACCGCGTCCCCCTCCCCTCTCGCCCTCACCTCGCTCTCGGCGCACGTCTCGCAGCTCAACCCGTCCCTCCCTCCGTGCGACACGCTGCACGCCCTCGTCGGCACGAGCAGCGCGCGCGGCGACGACGACGGCAGCGCGACCGGGCCGAGCGGCACCTTTACGCTCTCGTTCGGCCACCCGAAGCCGGCGCAGACCAAGCTCTACACCCTCCGCGGCGACCGCGCCGTCCTCACCATCGACATCGCCCACCCGCGCATCCACGTCCTCCGCCTCGTCACCCAGCCCTCGCCCGCCGACCCCGACGCCGCGGGCGAGGACGAGCCCAACGTGCTCGAGATCGAGCTCCCCGCGCGCGACGCCGTCGAGGCAGAGGTGGAGGCGTTTGCGCGCGCCCTTGTGGCGGGAATCGGGAGCAAGGAGGCGGACGAGGTGAGACGG
This sequence comes from Rhodotorula paludigena, assembly GCF_050403205.1. NCBI lineage: Eukaryota > Fungi > Basidiomycota > Microbotryomycetes > Sporidiobolales > Sporidiobolaceae > Rhodotorula > Rhodotorula paludigena. Next base: position 14,520 of record NW_027481393.1, on the reverse strand, counting down.
CGCAGCGGGCCGAGGGCCGCGCTGAGAGACGTTGCCGCGGTCGAGGGCGCGCTCAAGAGCGGCGAAAAGGGTGGCGAGAAGATCGCTTTGAAGGAATTGGTCGGCGAGGCGCTGTGGGAGGTGCAGTAGACTTTTCTCGTTGAAAACAGGCGTGCTCGAGCGAGGACGTTCCGCGTGCAGCGCTTCCCGGCTCACTCGCGCGATGCCTCGTTCCAGTCGCGGCGCCGCGTCCGAGACTGTGGCGCATGCTATGCGTTACACACCCAACAACTCGGGCACGCGACCAGCGCATGCATGAGAGGCATTGCTTTTCACACTCCGCCGAGTCCGTCGCCCCACGGACCACGCGGGTTCCGCCTCTGCGCTTGGAGTTTTGCCAGCTGCGACGCGCCTGTGTAATGCAGCATAATCAGCCGCTGGGACTGAAGGGCGGGAGCAGGATAGGTCCGCCTCACTGGCTGTTGGTCGCAAAACAGGCTGCTCAACATGCGCATCTTGCTCTTCTTTCGTGCGTTGCAGGGGCTCGACTGCGCCTCATCGACCGATCAGGTCAGCTCAAAGCTCGCAAAGTGCGTATAGAGTAGCTGCTGCTCTCACATTGAACGCCCTTCTTCTGCGGCTGCGTGAACGGATCCAGTCCCGTCTGTCCCGTCGGCCGCTGAATGGTCGCTTTACCGTCAGGGGTCAGGCGCTTCATTGGTACATCATAACTGCCTTCCATGGGAAGCGGTTCGTCTGCGTACCAAGACGGTGAGCACAGGACAGCAGCAGAGGCAGACTAAGCGGAAGCAAGGCACGGTGTTGCGCGATGTTTGAGGCGCGGTACAGCTCGTCACCGCCGGTGATCGAGCCGCTCGTCTGATGGTGGCTATGGCGGCGCGATTGCCCGCTGGCTGCGCCGGTGTGGCTGTGCGATGACATTCTGCAGGCCTGCCCTTGCGCAAGGACAGCCGAGAGAGCACCACGCTTTTCCGTACCAACGGACTACCAAGAAAGCGCAGAAGATCAGGCAGCGCAGAGAGCCGCAAAGCGGGACCAACGCTCGGGAAGCCAGCGTTGGCTGGACGGACAGGAGGCGTCATGCGGAAAGACCGAGAGACCGGCGCAGCAGTGATGCGACAGCGAGAGCACAGCATGATTGAAGTTTCGTGATCTTTGCAAGGTTGCGAGCGGTCGTTACGAAAGGGAGAGAGAGAGAGAGATAGCGAGGGATTGCGAGAGCTCGGTGCGAGCGAGTCGCGCCCGACTGGCCGAGTCGACCTAGTCCTGCTTGAGCTCGCGCGCCTTGAAAGCGCGCACCGCACCCATCGCATCCTTGGCACAGCTGCGGCGATCGGGCGTAACTGTTCAGCTCCATGCGGCCGAGCCGAGATCAGCAGCGTGATGCAGCGGGAGCCCCGAGACGCACAGGAGGACGATCGAGTAGAGCCAAGTCGGGAGAGCACGGCCGAAGGGGGTGCACTTGGCGTAGAACGGCTCGATGATGTGCTGCGCAAGTCTCTGTCAGCTGCCTGGATCCGCGCGAGCAGTGCGTGCACCTTGACGCGCGCGGAAGATTCCCGCCGACACCGACGCACCTGCGACTCGCCGCTAAGCACCGTGTTTTCGACAAGCTCGGCGACCGTCTCGACCTCCAAGCTGGGCGCGCATCGCTCGGGGATGAGGTTCTCGAACCCGGCAAACATGGCCGACTTGAAGTGCGCGGGGCAGATAACGCTCGTGCGCACGGCGCGCGCATGCGAAGCGGGCTGATACAGGTGCCGCAGCTCTTCGGTGAGGCCCTCGTGGAAGGACAGGGCGGCGACTTTCGAGGAGCAGTCTGTGGCGGCGCGGAAGGCGTGAGTCTGGCGTGAGAGCGTGATGGTAGCGACGAGAACGCACACGCCACACCAGTCGCAGCCGCGATGTATGCAGTCGAGGACGAGATGGTCTGGTATGCGGCATAATCAGCTTCGAATCACCATCCAAAAGCTCGTGCAACGCACGACGACGTGGCCGTGACCCTTCTGAATCATGTGCGGCAGGAAGGCCTGCACAGTCCAGTAGTGCGCCTTGACGTTGATGTCATAGGTGCTGCGACAGGGAGATTCAGCGATCGACTCGACTGAGAGCGGAGGAAACCCACAGGTCGACATCACGCTCGGTCATCTCGAGGATCGACGTCGCGCGCACAACGCCGGCCATGTTGATCAGCACAGAGCTGTGGAGATTTGAAGTCAGCATCGAGGATGAAGAGGACTTGAAGGAGGCGCACGGGTGTCCGACTTCCTCCTGCACCTTTCGCGCGACGGCCTTGACGGCATCGGCGCTCGAAAGGTCGACTTGGTAGTAGCTCAGTCCCGGGGCTAGAGACAGAGATCGTCAGCGTTAGATTGATACGACAGCAACAGCGAGTCACGCACTCTTCGGAGCGCTCAGCGGCGCAACATCGAGAACGACGACCTTTGTTCCGCGCGCGACAAGCCGCTTTGCGACGGCCGTTCCGAGCCCGCCGGCGCCTGTATTCCGCAAAGGATCCTGGTACTCAGCGAGTGCCCTAGACGAGCAAGCGACTGAGAGGATGCCACCCCGGCGCACCTCCGGTAATCACGACGATCTCGCGGTGCCAGTCCCACGGCTTCTTGCCGCGCGTGAGGTTGTTGCGCGCCGCCCTGCTCATCTGGTCGTTGGCGCTGAGCATCACTCCCAGGCCAAAGACGGCGAGTGCGAACTGCGTCGCTCGGTCCGCCTTGACGAGCGAGAGCCAGTCGGCGGCCCTGAGCGCCTCGAGTGCGCCGGGCAGGGACTCGACCGCGCCGTGGCGGAGTGCAGCGAGGACTGGCAGCACCCACGACAGCGCCGGGTTCAGCACGGTCGCACGGACGACGCGGACGACGGCATCGAGCGTGAGCCCTTCGCGGGCGTGCAGCGCAGAGAGCGAGACGATGGCCATGCTTGGAGGGACTGCGTGCTCCTGTGCGGTCTAGCACTCGCTTGCTCGCTCTGCTCGAGCGACAAAGAGAGCGAGAAGAGAGCCGAGTGGGGACTTGCACCGCCTCGTCGCACGCGGAACGAGGCCCGGCCGCTCTTCCTCACGCTTTAGGCTGCCTTTACACGGCTTGCACAGTAGTGTGCAACCACAGAGAAGTCGACGCCGGGCGGACGCGACTCGACACCAAGGCTCGTCGGACGAGACACGCTCCTCCTCAGGCTCGCTCGCTGACGGAGGACAGTGCGCGGGACCAGCCTATCGATGCATAGCGTGCACAACAAGGGAAGACGAGCACAGATATACAAGACACTTGCGGATGCGAAAGAAACGCGGATCGAGAGGGTGAAGAGGGACGGATGGAGCGCGGGCGAGTCGTCCGGCGGGAAAGACCAGAAATGGGGAAGCTCGCGGTAGAAGCAAGCTTGTCTGTACGCAACGCGAGAAGGCGAAGAAGAGGGTCAGCCTTGGATGGCCTCACTCCGTGTGACGGGCAAATGCGCAACGCACCCTTGAGCTCGTCTCGTCACTCGACGACGGGAGGTCCAGGGCACACCCGCGACGTGCGAGTGTACACGTGCTGCTTGGTGCTCGAGGCGTTCATGCTCCAGAACCCGCAGAACGGGCACGTGAACGCCTGCTGCGCGTCCCGCTGCAGCCGTGCCGTGCGGAATGGCCGCTGGAACGTCAGCGTCACCTCGGCGTGATGGTAGTTGAGCGCGTGCGTCGTCGCCGTAGACGCCGACTTGGGCTTGAAGACGGGTAGTGGGCACGCAGGGTACGGGCAGCGCTGCACAGGGCGAGAGCGTCAGGATGCGTCCGGTGGAGGAAGAGCTTTTAGCGGAACGTACCACCATGCCCTTTGGCAGGTCGTCCTGCACGGTGGCGGCAGCACGTTTACGGGGCGCTGCGGTGCGCGGCGTCTCTGGCGATGCGGCAGATTTGGCCGAGGACGATCCTGCTGCGGTGGACAACGAGGCGGCGCCCTCTGACTGGGTAGGCGAGACGGGCGATCCAGCCGTTCCGTACGACGCGTCGCTCGTCTCGTCTGACGACGGGAGGTCGAGCTGCGAGAAGGGGCGCAAGGGCGACGAGGCGCGCAGTGTATGCCGCGCGAATGCAGGCGAGATGCGCTTTGGCGTGGGCTTGACCTTCGGCTCGACAGGCTCGTCTGCGTCCGCGTCGCTGCGCTGCTTGCCCTTGTCGGCGGCAGGCGAGGCCGGGGCGGGCGGCGGAGGTGTCGAGACCGATGTCGGTGCGGTGGAGCGGTTCGCCCCAGAGGCCTGGCGGGTGCGCGAGGACCCGTCGCTCGAGCTCGGCGACGCGCTGCTGCTGCTACCGCGCATCACCATCTGCTTTGTCGACGCGGCTTCGAGTATCGGCGCCGCTTCGAGTGTCGGCGCCGCTTCGAGCGCTAACTCGGCGTCGTCGGGCTGCGCCAGAGCGAGCAGGTCCGCCTCGACCACACCCATCTCCTCGTCGTCGACCTGCACGAGTGCAGCGAGATCTGGCGCGACATCCGCGTCATGCCCGTCGGACGCTTCGTCGTCGGCATCCTCCTCGTCGCCTAAAAGGACGGACGAGGTCGCGGGCGGAACGCCCATGAGACTCGCGCCGCTCTTCCTCCGCGGTGACGAGGCGAGCAGCACCCGGTCTGGCTCGTCCTCGTTGTCGTGCCCTGCTGTCCCACCCACATCGTGCGGCAGGACATAAGTGCGCACAGCGTCATCGCTGTCGTCCTGTTCGACCATGCTGTCGTCGTCGTCGAGGTACTCGCGCCATTCACGCGTCGCCCACCCGGTCGCCTCGTTCCCAACGCAGCCTCTCCCCTCCTCCATGCTCCTCCACCGCCACGGTTGCAGCTCGATCCCCATGCCGACCTCCGCGCGCGCCTCCTCGTCCCCCGCCCGCGCGCGGAGACACAGCTCGGCCGCCTCGCCGAGCCCGCGCACTAGCCTGACCTCGCTCTCGACCGCGCGCCACGCCGCGCTCGTCCATCCGCGCCCCGCACGCCGTGCCTCGATTCGCAACTCGTCTTCGTCCCACTCGTATGAGAGTACGTCGGGCACGGTCCCGAGCGCGAGGCCATCGATGCGGTAGGGCCCGCGGTGCCGCTCCGAGAGGGAGGACCAGCGCTGCCGGGCGTGCATGAGCGCCGTGAGCGGCTTTTTCGGCCTGGGCGGAGCGGAAGCGAGCGGGCGAGGCGCGTCGACGAGAGAGGGGGACGTCGAGCGCGACGACGACGTGGAGGACGGGGTCGACGAGTCCAAGAGGGCGAGGCGGTCTGTCGCGGAAGGGTAGATGGCGCACGGCAACTGCGCTTGTCGAGGTACGCGGCCAGACCGGCGCTGCGAAGAGGAAGCGCCCGAGTCGAGGGCGGGCGAGAGAATCGGTTCGGGGAGAATGGGGGGAACAGCGATGGGGACGAGGGTGCGAGATCGAGGCTCGGGTCGGCGCTTCGGGTAGGTACCAACGACCCATCCGAGCTGCTGAGCGGGCTTGAAATCCGGGTTGAGCATACGCGTTGAGGGAATCGGCGAGAGTGGAAGAGCAGCAGGAGGCGGTTTCCGAATTCGCAGTTGATTCAGGGGATGCGATCGGGGTCGCGAAGGGAAGTTGAGTGGCGCAGGAATCGGCGGCACAGCGGGTTTGGCGGGGATGAGCGAGGCGGATGGAGACGGGAGCTGCTTGCCCGCAGTCTGCGGGCTTGTCGACAACGGCGAGCGCTTCTGCAGGTACGATGAGAAGGGACCGCTAGTTGGCGATTCGCGGCGTGACTCGAGCACGAGCTCGAACGACTGCGACGAGCGAGGCGAGCGGTTCGACTGGGAGGACAAAGTCGGCGACGGGTGCGCCGACTGCGGCGAGCCAAAGGGCGAGTTTGTGACCGTCTCCTCCTCCTGCGAATCCCAGCGCGTGTGCTGCCGCGTCGCGGTGGGCCGACGCAGCGGGACCTCGACTCCGTCAAAGGCCCGCCTCCGCGAGCTCGTCGGCCGCGTCGGCTCCACACTCGCAGCTGCCTTGCCGTCCACGCTGCGCACTACGCTCCCCGAGGCAATCGCGGCCGCGCGAGCTTGCCGCTTTGATGCGGACGGGGCGTTCTCCCCTTCGGCGGGGCGTTTCCCGCGCGCCGTTTCGCTGAGACGGCTCGATGGGAGCTCGAGGGTCCATCGTCGGTGCTTCGAGGGGATGCTCGAGCTGTTGCCAGGCTTGGCAGAGGAAGGAGTTGCGGTCGAGGGCAGTGACGGCTTGGTGCGAGGGATGGACCACGAGGACGAGGCGACGAGAATGATTTCATCTTCGAAGCTCGAGTCGCTAGTCGGCGTCTCTGTGCGAGCTGGCAGCTGTCGTGTCGAGGGTCGGCGTGCAGTGCATGTGCGTCAAAGCGGTCAACACGCGGCCAAGGGGAGCGAGCGGAGCCTCGAGGGTCGCTGTAAAAGCGAGCTCACGCCGTGAGGTTTGCCGAGTCCGGCAAAGCTGCTAATCTCCTCCTTCTGCACGCCTGCAGCCGCTGTCCCACTGCCCTTGGCCGGGTGAAGGGCGAGAGAACGGGGCCGAGGCGATGGACCGGACGGCGGCGACTTGCGCTCAAACGGGCGCAAGGGGAGGCCGGCGTTGGGCACGGCTGGGCTCGTGCTTGGTCTGTGCACTCGCCCGAGCCCCGACTCGGCCATCCTGAGCGAGTGGCGGGGCGTGGACGAGGCCAACGTTCAAGTCGCCCTCTCCTTTCGCTCCGCTTGCATCCTCTCGCTCTCTCTGCGGCTCTGTGCGAGTGCTGAGCGGCTTGCAAGAATCGACTCGAGAGCCGAGCTCCTCGCTAGACTGGTCCCGCGGTCGCTGGTCTCGTTGTTGTCCCGTTTGCTTCCCCACTTGGGTCCGACTCGTCTTGAGCGCGCAGAGAGCGAGTGAGGGCGATGGCGCCGCAAGTGCTCAAGCAGCGCCCGTCCATCACGCTGCCCGGGTCGGCGTATCGAGGGAATCCGCGTCTCGACGGGTGGAAGGTGCGCTCTTCGTCGTCTCCTTGTTCAGCGAGACACGTCCGAGCAAAAGACAGGCCCCTCTTGTGCGTTCGCACGCTCTGACTGGCCTGTATCCTCCTTTTCGCAGTGGCGACGGCGACACACGATCTTTGCATTGGCGGCGTTCACCGTCTACGTCGTGTTCCTCCGACAGCGCTTTTCTCCCGAGCGCATCCCGTTCCACTACCCGATTGCCGCACCGACGGGCAACACAACCTGGTCGCCGACTACCGAGCGGCAGGTCCCGCCTTATGTGCACTACGTCTTTGGCCTCGCACCCGACTTTGGCGGGCACCCCTTCCACTTTATCCACTACCTCTGCCTCACATCGGCGCTCGTCACCCTCCGCCCCGAGGTCATCTACTTTCACTACGTCTACGAGCCCGACACGTGGTACTGGCACCGCTTTGTGCGCGACGTGCACCGCTCGGGCCATACGCGCCTCGAGATGATCCGCGAGCGCGACGTCCAGTCCGTCTTTGGCAACAAGGTCGAGCACTTTGCGCACAAGGCCGACGTGCTCCGCCTCGAGGCGCTGCGCGACTACGGCGGCGTCTACCTCGACGTCGACGTCCTCGTCGTAAAGGGTGCGCCGGTTTCTTGCATTTGATTGAGCGCCTTTTTTTTTGAAGTCAACCTTGACTCCCTGCAGACCTGGAGCCGCTGTACCGACATCAGGTCGTCATGGGCATGGAGTCGCAACCGAACCTTGACCCAGCCTTGCCACCTTCGGGCCTGTGCAACGCCGTCATCCTCGCAAAACCCTACAGCAGCTTCATTTGTGCGTCCTTCCTGCGCGCGTCTTCTGGTAGTCGCACTATCGTGCTGTGTCCGACGGTACTTCCGGCAAAAGGGTACTGATCCGTCTTTCGTGCAGCTCGCTGGCTCGACAGCTACCGCACCTTTGACGGGCGATCCTGGGCGCAGCACAGCGTCACCACTCCTTGGGCACGTCGGCCTTATCGGATACTACGTATACGCCAGAGCTTTCTCGGCTGACCGCTTCTCATCGCGGGCCCCGCGCAGAAACTCGCTCGAGCGTTCCCGCGCGAGATCACCGTCCTCAACAAGTTTGCGTTCTTCTGGCCCATCTGGTGCGCTCTTTTTGCCCTCGTCAAGCTGGAGTGAGCTCATGAGAGTGTCTCGCAGGGACGACGACTCGTTGCGGATTGTGCACCGCTCGCTCGCGTACTCGTTCCACCGCGCGCCGTCGCTCGCGCCGACGCGCGACACGCAGTTCACGTACCACCTGTGGGAGTCGGCGTCGTACACGCGGTACCTCTTGCCGTACGACCCGGACCGCATTCACAACCGCGGGCTCAAGCACGGCGCCGAGCGCGAGGAGGACGGCGCGAGCGACGAGAATGCGTTCTCGCGCGAGGCCCGGCGGTTCGTCTCGGACGAGTTTCGCAGCGCGTGGCGAGAGGCGAAGAAGCAGGGGCTGGTGGATCGGTAGGAACGTGCGTGTGCATCGAGTGCTTTCTTTGTACGCGTCGATGTGCGGATGAGCGTGCATGAGGTGCGCGTTGCGGCGGCTTGCCCTGAACTGCTAGTGGAAAGCGCGAGAAGCTTACAAGCGTACATTTGACTTCTGGACAGCTCGGCTAGCCTCAGTAAGCTGTGTTGATGGCGTCGACACCGCCGTCGGTTGTTCCGTGGTTCCGCTCGAACCGCTTTCGCTCACACGCCGATCCGGGCGCAGACAGAGCTCAGGCTAGCCCAGGGACGGACGGAGACTGCTACAAGGCTGTCTGCGCGCTCTTGCACGCGCTAGTCCCGTCGTCGTGGCTGTGTTGTCCGGATGGCCCAGCGTCATTTCGAGCGGTGCGCACACAGCTCTGTGCGGCTCAGAGTATAGTGAGGCTGACTGTGTGTACCTCGCACAGCGTACAGCGCTTCGAATCGCTCCTCCAGCCCTTCTCGCCGCCGACTTCCGACCCCACCTCGTCCTCGACTCCGTCCGCCCTTCCCGTGGGAGAGCAGCCAAGGGGACTCGGGCACGGTCCACAGAGCGCAGAGGCATGGAGGAAGCTCGAGATCCGCCGCGCGTGCTTCGAAGGCGCGTCTTTCTCGCTCTCTGGGTGTCTCTCGCTTCTCTCGACCTCGAGCTGACGCCGTTCGCGCGCATGCAGGCATTCCCGACGACCCTGCGCATCTGAGAGCAGAGACGTATCACGTCCTGCTCGGTCTGGCCCCGACTCCGACTCTCGTCGAACAGTACCGCGCCTTTCTCGCCGAAGTCCTCCCGCGCGTCTCGGCCCTACCCGTCCCCGGAGCCAGCTCTGCGTCCCTCGACAAGCACGACAAGCTCTTGCGCGAGATCGAGCAGGACGTCGAGCGCACGTTCGGCGCACTCGCATGGTTCGGCGCACCCATCGAGGAGGACGAAGAGGGCGAAGCGGACCCGCTGTGGACACGCCTAGAAGTACTACATTCAGCAGACCGCGCAGCGGCGAAGCGGCTGTCCGGCGCATCCGTCGGAGAGGCGCCTGCCGACGCGTCTGACTCGCAACCCGCCCGTCCGCGCACCCGCACCCGCCGGCAGCTCCTCCTCCGCCCGCTCTTCCTCTATGCCTTTCTCAATCCCGGCGTTTCCTTCGTTCAGGGAATGTCCTACCTCGCCGCCGTCCTCCTCTACATCCTGAGCGCGGGCAAGGCCCCCTCGCTCGAGTCCGAAGCGCAGACGTTCTTCGCCTTCGGCGCCCTTCTGGCGCAGCTCCGGGACTTGTACGTTCCGACACTCGACGAGCCTGCCGCGGGCTCGAACGGCGGCCCAGGACTCGGTGCTACAGTCGCGAGATTCGAAGCCCTCCTGCTCTTCCTCGATCCGGGCGTCGCCGATGCGCTCGACCGTAAGGGCGTGCAGCTGGGAGGGTTCGTCGTCCGGTGGTTGACGACGCTATTTGCGACCGAGGTGCGCTGCCTCGCTGCGGATGTATCCGCTGTCGAGCTCGACGTCGCTGACTCGGCGCATTCTCCTGTACGGCTGCCACAGTTCCCGCTGCCGGATGTCGTCCGGGTATGGGAGTGCGTTCACGAGCACTTCTCTTCCGTCATCAAGGCGACTGACACCGTCGCTCGTCGCAGCCGCCTCCTCTCCCTCTACCCACCCGAAGAAGCGCATCAAGCAGTAGACGCCATGTCGCCCGTCCTCAGCCACCTCCTTGACCTCGCGCTCGCCATCGTCGAGATGGAGCGTCAGACAATCTTGTCTCCATACGGGGTGAGTCTTGCGCGAAGACATGGGTCGGCCTGCTGCGGAACGCTGCGCATCCCTTGCCTGCTGAGCAGCGGCTGCTCGGCTCGCTCCTTTTCAGGTCTCTCGCTGACACGGCCCTCCTCGCAGAGACTGCCCAAGATTCTCGAGCGGCTGCAAGATCTGCAAATCGAGGGCGAGGGCGTCGACCGCCTGCTTCGCACTGCCTGGGACATCCGCGAGCGCCGCGCAGGTCGCGCCTCAAGCAACGGCACAGCCAATAAGCGCTCGAGCACGTCGTCCACGCCGGGCAAGAGCGTGTCGGAGCTCTTCGGCCGCAGACTGTGGGGCTCGCCGTCGACACCGACCAAGACCGCCGCCGTTGCGGCGTCCGACTTTGAGCTGAACGACGACCGCTCTTCCGTCGCGGGCGGTAGCGACTATACTCGCCCGCGGTTCGGGTCGCTCGCGTTCAGCTCGCCGCGCTCGAGCCAGGCCGACCTTGCCGAGAACGTCACTGTCGTCGAGGGCAAGGTGCTCCCGCCGCCGCCGGCACGCGTCGACCAGCACGAGACGATCGCGTCCCTCATCGAGCAGGAGCTTGCGCTCGAAGAGCGGGATCGACAATTGGACTATCCCGTAGACGATGCGGAGGGTGACGCGGCGCCCGAGTCTACCCTCAAAGACCGTCTGCGCTCGTCCTTCTCGCGCTTCGCCGCGTCCGACACGGCCGCCGCGCTGTCCAAGCGCGCGACGAACCTTCAGCTCGCCGCTGCACAGTCGGCGTCGCGCTTTCAGTCGTCGGATGCCGCTGCCGCGCTCTTCAAGGCGCAATCCAACGCTGCGGCCAAGGCGCAGCAGCTGCGTGATCAGCTCGCCGAGCAGGGCCCGGAGCGCATCGCCAAGCTGCGCGAGGCGGCAGCGGGCGCGAGCGGGAGGCTCACAGCGTCGACGGGCTCAGAGCGCTACGCCGAGCGGCAGGCCGGCAGCCCGCGCGAGGCGCCCTTCACGCCGCCGGGCATGCTTCCCGCACCCTCGTCGCCGCACGGGTCACCGCGACTCGGCTCAATCGACATGGGCCGCGCGGGGAGCAACGGGCCCAAGCCGCTCTTGCTTTCGAGCGCAGCGCGCCGGGCGCGGTCCGAGTCGGAGGACTCGTCCGTCGTCTTTGCGCGCTCGCCGTCCCAGTCGCCCGTTCTCTCGCGCGGCGCTGGCCTCCTGTCACCCGACCTGTCCATTCCGCCCCTCTCGCGTTCGTCTTCCCGCAGCGGCGGGACGCATGGCCGCTCGGCATCATCGCAGGTCGACTCGCCGTCCCGCTTCGCTGTCGCTGGCCTCCCGGCACGCGCGGCAGCCTCGATACAGGACGACGACAGCCCGATCATCTCGCGCCGGGTGCAAGATGGTGGGGCAGGACTGCGGCGAGGTGGGCCGTCTGTGCGCACGAGGGAGGACGGGTCTCCTGTTCCGTCTTCAGCCTCGGCGGCCCGCCCTGCGGCAGGAGGCCGAGGGTGGCAACTTTCCGACGCACCGATCCGCCGAGCGACTCCGTCCAACGAGCTGCCGCCTCTCGAGGTCAGTGTCGGCGGACTCGGGCTTGAGGACAGCTTTCCGGCCTCGTCCGCACCGGCTTCGGCGCTTTCGCCTGCGTCGGTCTTGTCGCCGCCGTCGGCAGTGGGATTGTCCCCGCGCGAAGAGCCTTTCGCGCCCGAGACGCCCTTCTCTCCGCCGTCGGAACCGCCGTTTTCGCCGCCGTCGGAGGCTGCGCTCTCTCCCTCTGAAGCACCCTTCTCGCCCTCGCCTGCCGCAAGCGACGTTACTGCCCAGCCGCCGCCCCGCGGCTCCTCGCTCTCGTCCTCTCAGCCCGCATCGGCCTCTCTAGTCCCGCCGCGCAAATCGTCCCTCGCCGCCTCGGTCCCACCCTCCGCCTCCATCCCCGACTCCGACACGTCCCCGCTCTCAGAGCCGGTCGAGCCCGCTCCGCATCCGGACGACGTCCCCCTTTCTTCGCCCGTCCTCTCGCGCGCGTCTTCGCCGTCCCTCTCGCGCTCGACCGCGTCGTCCGGCGCAGGACTCGCGCGCCGGCCCGCCGCAGGGCGCAAGCGCACCTCGCGGCAGGGGAGCGTCGCGAGCGTCAGCGCAGGCGCGAGCGTGGACCTGAGCGGAGCCGAGGCGAGGAAGGTCGCGAGCGATTTCTTGACGAGGCGCACGAGCGCGAGCGCCAAGGGAGCGCACCGGAGGCGGGCTAGCGAGGCGAGCTCGATCGGAGGGGTCGGAGGGGTGGCAGGTCAGAGGATGAGTCAGGCGGACTTGTCGTTTGACGAGAGCGGGTTCTTGGACGCGTATGGCGAGGAGGAGGAGGCGGCGGCGGCAGATGGGCAGCGGTAGAAGCGCACTAGCAACTTTGCAGCCACTCTTTCGCTCTCGAGACTCGCCTACTGTGAGATGACGCAAGGACTCGTACGACAGCGAATCTACGGGCTTGGCGGGTTGCTGATGGTGCGCACGGCTGGCTCGGCGAGGAGACGTTGCGCTTCTTGCAGGACAGGCGTCAGATCTTCAAGCCGCGGGAGTATGGTCTGCGGCGGAGGCGATCAGTCTAGACTGCGCAAGGCTTGAGGAGGCGCGGGGACTCACAGGAAAGATGACCCGCGACTGTAGCTTGTCCACGCCGGGGCCGTGCAGAAGGGCAAGGTACGGCCTGACCTGCGCGCCCTGGAGTCCCTCGTTGAGCACCACCCTGCGCGTGCCGTTGCCGCTGAAGCTCGTGATGCGAGCGGTGTTGGGGACGAAACAGATATTCGTCGAGGCCGAGGTAGTGAAGCGGAACGAGGGTGTGAAGGCGTAGACGGACTCCGACTCGAGCTGGACGCTGAGGCCCGGGAAGATCTTCAGAGTCTCTGTGCGGTCGCGCGGCTATCAGTTGTGGTCTGACCTGAATGCGATCGAAAACGCACCTCGGACTGCGCGGCCGCGGCGGACGAGGAGGAAGATGGCGACGACAGCCAGTGCAGTGGGTGCATAGAGGCCCTGCGTTGCGTATCGAGTCTCGTGAGCAAGGTAATACAGGGCTCGAAATCTGCCAGGGAAGCGCACGACACTTGCGAGCCCTCCAACCAAGAAAGAGAGGACGGCGAGCAGGGGAAGCGAGAAAGGCTGCGCGGTTGACTGGAACGAGAAGCTCGTGCACAGCGCGCCTTCGTCTCTGTAGAATCTCGTGTACTCGCCCATCCGAAGCGTGAGAGTCGCTGGAGGACAATCCTCGCCTCGCTCGTTCCGCTTCCGCTTGCTCTCGCCTCGAACCTCGCTCGCTCGCTCGCCCTATCTGCAGCGATGCGCGTGCTCGCTGTGCTCGCACTGCTGTGCTCGCTCCTCGCCACACTCGCCTTCGCCGACCCGCTGCTCCAGCGCGACTCGAAGGACGCGAGCAACCGCGTCGGCATCGCCTTCGGCAAGCCCGGCCTCCCGCTCGTCCGCGGCGACGCCGACTCGAGACAGGCTGCCAAGGCTGATCTGGAGGGAGACACGGCCAACTACGTACGTCTGCGCGCCGTGTTTCTGGTTGAGGTTGCGCGTACGAGGGCATGTGGCGGGGGCACTCTGCTCGCTCACGCGCCGAGTCCGGTCGCCTAGGGGCTTGCAGTCGTAGCTGCGGTACTGCAGAGCAGGGCAGGGCGCGCGCGGGACCCGCAGGCTGACTGCTGCTCTCCCTCTCGCAGCTCATCACGCTCGACCGCTCCATCTCGAACGTCACAAAGGACAAGATCCTCGACGTCTTGCTCCGTCTTAACGCCGTCGTGAAGCAGGAGTACAACTATCGCGTGCGTTTCGTCTGCTGCGCGTGTGTCGAGGGGCGTGCTGACCTCCGTCAACCGCAGGTCTACAAGGGCATCCTCTTCACCATCCCCGCGGGCAAAGACAAGGGCCTCTCGTCCTGGCAGTCGTCCCTCTCCAAGCTCGCTGGCGTAAAGTACGTTGAGAAGGACGACGTCGTGACGACGCAGGCCAAGGGGGACAAGGATTAGCGCGCGTTCTCTCTCCCCTTCTGTAGCATTCCGCTTCCGCTGTACAGGCTGCATTGCCGTTTTCTCTCGTGCTCTCTCTGCTCAATGGGTGTGCTGACTGGTTGCGGTGTTGCTCGCTTGATGGCTGCTGTGTCTTTTGCTGCTGCAGCCGGCTGCTCTGCTCCGGGTTTCTGTCCGTTCTGCCCCTTTTCATGCTTGTTCTTGGTGCGAAAGGGTTAGGGTTAGAGTTAGGGTTAGGGTTAGGGTTAGGGTTAGGGTTAGGGTTAGGGTTAGGGTTAGGGTTAGGGTTAGGGTTAGGGTTAGGGTTAGGGT